>NC_069502.1:147782137-147908687 GCF_027579735.1 Bombina bombina | reverse complement strand
AGCTCAGATAACTGTTTCTATGCAGAAAACAAAGATGGCCATGTGGTAAAAATCATGCCCCAATAAGTTTTATCACCAAGTACCTCACAAAAAACGATTAACATACCAGTAAACGTTTTAAACATACATTTGAAAAGTTATGAATTGTTATTAATAAGCCTGCTACCAGTCGCTTTTACTGCAGTTAAGGCTCATACATTATTTCAGTATTAACAGTATTTTCAGAGTCAATTCCATTCCTTAGAAAAATACATTCAGTGTACACACACTCATCAGCCTAATACCAGTCGCTATCACTGCATTTAAGGCTGAACTTACTTTACATTGGTATCAGCAGTATTTTCTCAGTCAATTCCATTCTTCAGAAAAATAATTTACTGCACATACCTCATTTGCAGGGGGGCCCTGCATGCTATTCCCCTTTTCTGAAGTTACCTCACTCCTCAGATGAGAACAGCCAGTGGATCTTAGTTACGTCTGCTAAGATCATAGAAAATGCAGGCAGATTCTTCTTCTAATGCTGCCTGAGAACAAACAGCACACTCCGGTGCCATTTAAAATAACAAACTTTTGATTGTAGAAATAAACTAAGTTAAAAAACACCACAGACCTCTCACAGCGACCTATCTTTAGTTAGGCTGCAAGAGAATGACTGAATATGACATGTGAGGGGAGGAGCTATATAGCAGCTCTGCTTGGGTGATCCTCTTGCAGCTTCCTGTTAGGAAGAAATATATTCCATAAGTAATGGATGACCCGTGGACTGACTACACTTAACAAGAGAAAACAACGTTTGCAGCAGTAAAAAATTCCTAATGTGCCCAAAACAGCTTAACAATATTGCACCACTTGTTAGGGTATATAATATATCAATTTATAACAACTTTATGAGCTTTATTAATTTATAGCAATCCAGGCCCCTGCACCTCGCCACAGTTCTGCTGCGGTGCCTACCTGCCCCCAGATTACACTGAAGAAAACGGTTTCAAGTCTTTCTGGGCAACTAAAGACAAAGTCGCAAAAGGTATCTCAGAATACAAAAATATTCAGAACGAAACCTTGTGCAGCAAGCTCAAATAGGTCTGACAAACAACACCTGAAACAAAAACACTACACACTGCAGTCATCTAAAAATGACTCTGAAACTTAAATACTTGCCGGGCAAGTAGAAAACAGCTGAAGATAGGATTCTTCAGATTCCTAAGTATCCACTAACCAGCAGATAATGTTGCAGGCTATCTAAGAGCCGCCAGTCCTTCCCACAAATCTTGAATGTGGAGAAAGGAGAAACCTCAAAAAGGCTTACTGTACCTCGAATGCTCCAAGTACGAAATAGCAGAGCAACAGATCTCAGATCCTGTTCCAACACTAGACAAGCCCAAGTGACAGACATGTATGATAGACAGGGGGACAGAAGACCCCAACCACAAGCCCCCCAGGTAATGGAAGAAAAAAAGGGGGGACTCACCCACCCCAACAGAGCTTGGGGTGCCAACCCAATCTGCTCCTCCAAAATAAGGCACTCCCAAGGAGAACCCCCTTGGACCTGGAACAGAGAAAAGTGCAACAGATACGTAGGAAGACTTGTCACAACTCTCTTAGACAGTCTCTACATAGAGAGACCAATTTCCAACAGGTGGAACAGAGCCTACAGAGCAGCAGATGCTGCCCCTTACAGAAATAAGCCACCTGATCCAACCTCCTACACGCAGGGCAGGACAAAGACCCTCCAGGGAGAGGAAACTCCAACTCATAAGGAAGATAAACTATACTCTCCAAAGGGAAGGGCACAGATAAGAACAGCGTACATGTCCACAAGACATGAAGCCATAGTATGTTCAAAACACAGACCGAATAAAAAATCATTCATTCAGACACTACTGTTGACCCAACAGAGAAAAAGACTCCCCATAGAGGAGCACACTTATCCGCAGGATAAGTCAGGCGTTAAAGTTTATAACCAGTACCCGAAGGTGGATGAGAACTCTGGCCTACCCTGCTTTCAAGCCCATGAGCTAGCCCCTATGTCGCAACATAGGGTCCCTGAAAAAAACTGGGTTGTCCCGAACCAGTCCATCGGATCATAAGTCTTCAGACATCAAAGAAGGATACAAGACAAGAATTCCAGACCCGGGACCCAGAATCGTCCTAGAATGAAAAACACCCTTAGGGAACACAAGATACCCCCATCTGAAGCAATCAGACCTCACAGGGGATGAGAACCGGGAAAACCGGAGAACGGGTACAGGACTCACTCGTAATTCCCAGTCCAAAGGGAAGAAAACACCCTTAGCCAGAGGTCAACACCCCCCTAGCAAGGTACTAGGCCGCAAAAAAGTCACGCAATTTCTCTAGAGCCCAAAGGCCCCAAGAGCAGCACTAAGGAAAATGAAAACGAGAACAGAGTCAACCGAAAGAGAGTAGAAGAAAGGCTAGACTCCATGATCCTTTTAGATTAACGTTCCAGAGGACCACACCCAAGGGAGAAGAATGCAAATCATCCCGAACCCAGGCAGAAAAACATCCCCTAAGTAAAAAGCTTGGAAAAGAGACAACATCTCCTATCGCCCATGATATGGAGACGACTAACTCCCGAAGAAAGACAGAGCCTCATGGCCTTCACTTCCTAATAAAGCGGCCAAAGCCGCCACAAAAACCGGACGAAGTCCAGAAAGTCTCGACCCAAAGGAAGAGAACCTCTAAAAGGAATTAGTCCTAAAAGGACACTTCCAAAGAGACCATGAAGGCAAAACCGTAAGAACGGCGATATGAAGGACCTAAATCCTCCAAACCTCCAACCCACAATGGGAAGGAACACTCTAGTTCCCAAAAAATTTGGAAACGACTGAGCATGTCGCCGCGGATCTCAACTGAGTCTCGGCCCACTGGATTGAAAGGTGAAAAAGGACTGAACCAATCCCCCATGCCCCTAAGCAACAACGAACCCTCAAGTCCTCTCAGGATGCTAGTTGAAGCTTGTAAAACAAGACAGTCACACATATTGTGATCAATGGGCGCCCTCACCGGACCAACTGCACATAAAAAGGCACCACGTATCTGAACTAGGCCTCAAAGACAGAAGGATTTGTACCCAGTCAGGACCCGCCAGAAACCAAGGGACCCAGCACTGTCAAGGCCACAAAGAGTCTCCCCCGATGATGGAGGGATAAAGAACAGTCAGACAGACTTTTGTAAACATAGCGAACAAAATCACGAGTATCAATTCCAGAGAGAAGAGTTTCCTTCAGCATGAGCTTTAAACCAAAAGAAAATTAACCTCACCAGATGAAAATAAAAGATAAGGAAACCTGTAGGTTATCGCCCAGGAAGAACGGACAGACCTGCTGGACCAGCCCAACAGGGGTCCAAGACTTCCAAGCTCAGAACTGGAAAAGGAAAAACAAATAAAGACTATAAGAAGACTACTTCATCCCCTTATGTCTACGTATGCAACCCAGTCGAAGAGTAAGACAGAATCCCCAGACCCATTACGAGTGAGATCCTCCAGCAACGCCAAAAACGTACCTTAGTAGGAAGATGCGCCAGTCTATAACGAAAGGCGCAACATACCTCCGCCGGCACAAAAGGAAAGGCCCCGAAGGTTGACCCCCTGAGGCCTCAGGGGAAGTCGCTCCCCCGGGAGGATAAACTGGATCAGGCGATTCCACGCCTGATGAACCCTGGTTAACGAAACACGGACAATATCGTAAGCACAATCACGGGAGGTGAAGATGCGCCAGCGCCAAAGATATGGCCATGCAGAATCGTGTCATAACCTCCGGTGGGAACAGGCCACACTCCCTAGAAAGGATAAGTAGTGTTTGGGTTACCTGCATGCATAGTATGAGTTGATGGTAGGGAACTCGTCTTGTGAGAAATAGAATCCCCAGAGACGAATGGCTAAATGGGTACCCGATTCCCCGATTCCGAGAAACAGAGCACTCTAAAACGGCATTTGGAACATAACTGATGGGCATGTATCACCCGGGCCAATTCATATTCTTCGCAAGAAGTAGAGTCTGAATCAGAGACATCCGTCTCCAAGAATCCTCCATAACTGGGACACTGCTGTCTCCAGAGAACCAGACACCAGCGGACCAGGATTTCTCTGTCGCCACAAGGTCAGGAAAACGGAAATGGGGACACAAGGTAAACCGTGCAGTTAATGCAAAAGCGCGCCCAACCGAAAAGCCTGCGTCACTAGACATAGGCTGTTATGTTCCAAAATAGCCATGAGCCATAGATAATAACCCTTGATTCCTAGATACAAAAGGAGCCTCACTGAGACCCTATGTTAAAGTTATCCCCGAAAGGTTGTAGCCCCTCTCGGATAAACAGTTGAAATTACAATAAATCCATGATGAAAGTAAAAAAACAATCTTACCGGAATCTATGCCGTGGAATAGGAACACGGCCCTTCAAGTGTGACGAATAGTAGCGTCACCTTTGCCATGGACTTGAGACAAAAAACAGCAGGCAGCGAAACTCGTCAATGCTGATTGCTTGTGGACCTGTTAATATGAGTCGTGATGGTTTCACAGAAAGACTCTCCCTGCATCTCCGGACTCTAACTTTCACCCATGCTCTCACTGAAAGGCTGATAGGACTACTGAAAACTCCAGTCCCATGCTGAAGAGTACTACCCTCCATAAGAGACTGTCGAAAACTTCTGACACTTCTCTGCCAACCTGATGGGATGAAAAGCAAAGAATGACTGGGGGATGAGGGAAGTGGGAGGAGTATTTAAGCCTTTGGCTGGGGTGTCTTTGCCTCCTCCTGGTGGCCAGGTTCTAAATTCCCAAAAGTAATGAATGCAGCTGTGGACTCTTTCCATTTATGAAGAAAAACATAATTTATGTAAGAACTTACCTGATAAATTCATTTCTTTCATATTAGCAAGAGTCCATGAGCTAGTGACGTATGGGATATACATTCCTACCAGGAGGGGCAAAGTTTCCCAAACCTCAAAATGCCTATAAATACACCCCTCACCACACCCACAAATCAGTTTAACGAATAGCCAAGAAGTGGGGTGATAAGAAAAAAGTGCGAAAGCATAAAAAATAAGGAATTGTAATAATTGTGCTTTATACAAAAAAATCATAACCACCCCAAAAAGGGTGGGCTTCGTGGACTCTTGCTAATATGAAAGAAATGAATTTATCAGGTAAGTTCTTACATAAATTATGTTTTCTTTCATGTAATTAGCAAGAGTCCATGAGCTAGTGACGTATGGGATAATAAATACCCAAGATGTGGAACTTCCACGCAAGAGTCACTAGAGAGGGAGGGATAAAATAAAGACAGCCAATTCCGCTGAAAAATAATCCACACCCCAAAATAAAGTCTTAATCTTATAATGAAAAAAACTGAAATTATAAGCAGAAGAATCAAACAAACAGCTGCCTGAAGTACTTTTCTACCAAAAACTGCTTCAGAAGAAGAAAACACATCAAAATGGTAGAATTTAGTAAAAGTATGCAAAGAAGACCAAGTGGCTGCTTTGCAAATCTGATCAACCGAAGCTTCATTCCTAAACGCCCAGGAAGTAGAAACTGACCTAGTAGAATGAGCTGTAATCCTTTGAGGCGGAGATTTACCCGACTCTACATAAGCATGATGAATCAAAGATTTCAACCAAGATGCCAAAGAAATGGCAGAGGCCTTCTGACCTTTCCTGGAACCGGAAAAGATAACAAATAGACTTAGAAGTCTTTCGGAAATCTTTAGTAGCTTCAACATAATATTTCAAAGCTCTAACTACATCCAAAGAATGCAACGATTTTTCCTTAGAATTCTTAGGATTAGGACACAATGAAGGAACCACAATTTCTCTACTAATGTTGTTAGAGCTCACAACTTTAGGTAAAAATTTAAATGAAGTCCGCAACACCGCCTTATCCTGATGAAAAATCAGTAAAGGAGATTCACAAGAAAGAGCAGATAACTCAGAAACTCTTCTAGCAGAAGAGATGGCCAAAAGGAACAGAACTTTCCAAGAAAGTAATTTAATGTCCAGAGAATTCATAGGTTCAAACGGAGGAGCTTGTAAAGCCCCCAGAACCAAATTCAAACTCCAAGGAGGAGAGATTGACTTAATGACAGGTTTTATACGAACCAAAGCCTGTACAAAACAATGAATATCAGGAAGATTAGCAATCTTTCTGTGAAACAACACAGAAAGAGCAGAAATTTGTCCTTTCAAAGAACTTGCAGACAAACCTTTATCCAGACCATCCTGAAGAAATTGGAAAATTCTAGGAATTCTAAAAGAATGCCAGGAAAAATGATGAGAAGAGCACCAAGAAATGTAAGTCTTCCAGACTCGATAATATATCTTCCTAGACACAGATTTATGAGCCTGTAACATAGTATTAATTACGGAGTCAGAGAAACCTCTATGACTGATAATCAAGCGTTCAATCTCCATACCTTCAAATTTAATGATTTGAGATCCTGATGGAAAAAAGGACCTTGAGATAGAAGGTCTGGTCTTAACGGAAGAGTCCAAGGTTGGCAAATAGCCATTCGAACAAGATCCGCATACCAAAACCTGTGAGGCCATGCTGGAGCCACCAGCAGAACAAACTAACGCTCTTTTAGAATCTTGGAGATCACTCTTGGAAGAAGAACCAGAGGCGGAAAGATATAGGCAGGATGATACTTCCAAGGAAGTGACAATGCATCCACTGCCTCCGCCTGAGGATCCCTGGATCTGGACAGATACCTGGGAAGTTTCTTGTTTAGATGAGAAGCCATCAGATCTATTTCTGGAAGACCCCAGATTTGAACAATCTGAAGAAACACCTCTGGGTGAAGAGACCATTCGCCTGGATGTAACGTCTGGCGACTGAGATAATCCGCTTCCCAATTGTCTACACCTGGGATGTGAACCGCAGAAATTAGAAAGGAGCTGGATTCCGCCCAAGCAAGTATCCGAGATACTTCTTTCATAGCCAGAGGACTGTGAGTCCCCCATTGATGATTGACATATGCCACGGTTGTGACATTGTCCGTCTGAAAACAAATGAACGATTCTCTCTTCAGAAGAGGCCACGACTGAAGAGCTCTGAAAATCGCACGGAGTTCCAAAATGTTGATGGGTAATCTCGCCTCCTGAGATTCCCAAACCCCCTGCGCTGTCAGAGACCCCCATACAGCTCCCCAACCTGTCAGACTCGCATCTGTAAGAAGCCCCTTGAACTAAACGATGGTAAGCTGTCCACCACGTCAGAGAGTGTCGTACAATCGGATTTAAAGATATTAACTGTGATATCTTTGTATAATCCCTGCACCACTGGTTCAGCATACAAAGCTGAAGAGGTCACATGTGAAAACGAGCAAAGGGGATCGCGTCCGATGCAGCAGTCATAAGACCTAGAATTTCCATGCATAAGGCTACCGAAGGGAATGATTGAGACTGAAGGTTTCGACAAGCTGAAACCAATTTCAGACGTCTCTTGTCCGTCAGAGACAAAGTCATGGACACTGAATCTATTTGGAAACCTAAAAAGGTTACCCTTGTCTGAGAAATCAATGAACTCTTTGGTAAATTGATCCTCCAACCATGTTCTTGAAGAAATGACACAAGTCGATTCGTATGAAATTCTGCTAAATGTGAAGACTGAGCAAGTACCAAGATATCGTCCAAATAAGGAAATACCACAATACCCTGTTCTCTGATTACAGATAGCAGGGCACCGAGAACCTTTGAAAAAATCCTTGGAGCTGTTGCTAGGCCGAACGGCAGAGCCACAAATTGGTAATGCTTGTCTAGAAAAGAGAATCTCAGAAACTGATAGTGATCTGGATGAATCGGGATATGCAGATATGCATCCTGTAAATCTATTGTGGACATATAATGCCCTTGCTGAACAAAAGGCAGAATAGTCCTTATAGTTAACATTTTGAATGTTGGAATCCTTACATAACGATTCAATATTTTTAAATCCAGAACTGGTCTGAAGGAATTCTCCTTCTTTGGTACAATGAATAGATTGGAGTAAAACCCCAGACCCTGTTCCAGAACTGGAACTGGCACAATTACTCCAGCCAACTCTAGATCTGAAACACATTTCAGAAATGCTTGAGCCTTCACTGGATTTATTGGAATGCGAGAAAGAAAAAATCTTCTTGCAGGAGGCCTTACCTTGAAACCTATTCTGTACGCTTGTGAAACAATGTTCTGAATCCAAAGACTGTGAATCGAATTGATCCAAATTTCTTTGAAAAATCGTAATCTGCCCCCTACCAGCTGTGCTGGAATGAGGGCCGCACCTTCAGGTGGACTTGGGAGCTGGCTTTTGCTTTCTAAAAGGCTTAGATTTATTCCAGACTGGAGATGGTTTCCAAACAGAAACTGTTCCTTTAGGGGAAGGATCAGGCTTCTGTTCCTTATTCTGACGAAAGGAACGAAAACGATTAGCAGCCCTATATTTACCTTTAGATTTTTTATCCTGAGGTAGAAAAGTTCCATTCCCCCCAGTAACAGTTGAAATAATAGAATCCAACTGGGAACCAAACAATTTATTACCTTGGAAAGAAAGGGAAAGCAAAGTTGACTTAGAAGACATATCTGCATTCCAAGTTTTAAGCCATAAAGCTCTTCTAGCTAAAATAGCTAAAGACATATACCTGACATCAACTCTAATGATATCAAAGATGGCATCACAAATAAAGTTATTAGCATGTTGAATAAGTTTAACAATGCTATGAGTATTATGATCTGACACTTGTTGTGCCAAAGCCTCCAACCAAAAAGTGGAAGCTGCTGCAACATCAGCCAAAGAAATAGCAGGCCTAAGAAGATTACCTGAACATAAATAAGCTTTCCTTAGAAAGGAATCAATTTTCCTATCTAAAGGATCCTTAAAGGAAGTACTATCTGCCGTAGGAATAGTAGTACGTTTAGCGAGAGTAGAGATAGCCCCATCAACTTAGGGATTTTGTCCCAAAACTCTAATCTGTCAGATGGCACAGGATACAATTTCTTAAACCTTTTAGGAGGAGTAAATGAATTACCCAGATTATTCCATTCCCTAGAAATTACTTCAGAAATAGCATCAGGGACAGGAAAAACTTCCGGAATAACTGTAGGAGGTTTAAAAACCGAATTTAAACGCTTAGTAGATTTAGTATCAAGAGGACTAGATTCCTCCATCTCTAATGCGATTAAAACTTCTTTAAGTAAAGAACGAATAAATTCCATTTTAAATAAATATGAAGATTTATCAGTGTCAATATCTGAGACAGAATCCTCTGAACCAGAAAAATCATCATCAGAAACAGACAAATCAGAATGATGATGTTCATTTAAAAATTCATCTGAAAAATGTGAAGTTTTAAAAGACCTTTTACGTTTACTGGAAGGAGGAATAACAGACATAGCCTTCCTAATAGATTTAGAAACAAAATCTCTTATATTAACAGGAACATCCTGAGTATTAGATGTTGATGGAACAGCAACAGGTAATGGTATATTACTAATGGAAACACTATCTGCATTAGCAAGCTTATCATGACATTCATCACAAACTACAGCCGGAGGGACAGATACCACAAGTTTACAGCAGATACACTTAACTTTGGTGGAGCCAGCATCAGGCAGCGTTTTTCCAGAAGTAGCTTCTGATCCAGGGTCAATCTGAGACATCTTGCAATATGTAAGAGAAAAAACAACATATAAAGCAAAATCTATCAAATTCCTTAAAAGGCAGTTTCAGGAATGGGAAAAAATGCCAATGAACAAGCCTCTAGCAACCAGAAGCAAATGAAAAATGAGACTTAAATAATGGGAGAAAAAAGGTGGAGACAAAAATGACGCCCACATTTTTTAGCGCCAAAAAAGCCGCCCACATTATTGGCGCCCAAATGCTTTCGGCGCCAAGAATGACGCCACTTCCGGTGACGCCGACATTTTTGGCGCAAAACGTCAAAAAAATGACGTAAACACGAACAACTTCCGGCGACAAGTATGACGCCGGAAATGACAAGAATTTTTTTGCGCCAAAAAAGTCCGCGCCAAGAATGACGCAATAAAATGAAGCATTTTCAGCCCCCGCTAGCTTAACAGCCCACAGGGAAAAAAGTCAATTTTTAAGGTAAGAAAAAATGTTTTAATTCATATGCATTATCCCAAATAATGAAACTGACTGTCTGAAAACATAATTTATGCTTACCTGATAAATTTATTTCTCTTGTAGTGTATCCAGTCCACGGATCATCCATTACTTATGGGATATTAACTCCTCCCCAACAGGAAGTGCAAGAGGATTCACCCAGCAGAGCTGCTATATAGCTCCTCCCCTAACTGCCATTACCAGTCATTCGACCGAAAACATGCAGAGAAAGGAAAACTATAGGGTGCAGTGGTGACTGTAGTTTAATGGAAAAATTACCTGCCTTAAAGTGACAGGGCGGGCCGTGGACTGGATACACTACAAGAGAAATAAATTTATCAGGTAAGCATAAATTATGTTTTCTCTTGTTAAGTGTATCCAGTCCACGGATCATCCATTACTTATGGGATACCAATACCAAACCTAAAGTACACGGATGACGGGAGGGACAGGCAGGCTCTTTATACGGAAGGAACCACTGCCTGAAGAACCTTTCTCCCAAAAACAGCCTCCAAAGAAGCAAAAGTGTCAAATTTGTAAAATTTGGAAAAAGTATGAAGAGAAGACCAAGTTGCAGCCTTGCAAATCTGTTCAACAGAAGCCTCATTCTTAAAGGCCCAAGTGGAAGCCACATCTCTAGTAGAATGTGCTGTAATTCTTTCAGGAGGCTGCTGTCCAGCAGTCTCATAGGCTAACCGTATTATGCTACGAAGCCAAAAGGAGAGAGAGGTAGCCGAAGCTTTTTGACCTCTCCTCTGACCAGAATAAACGACAAACAGGGAAGACGTTTGTCGAAAATCCTTAGTTGCCTGTAGATAAAATTTCAGGGCACGGACTACATCTAGATTGTGTAGCAGACGTTCCTTTTTCGAAGAAGGATTAGGACACAAAGATGGAACCACAATCTCTTGATTGATATTCCTGTTAGTGACCACCTTAGGTAGGAACCCAAGGTTTAGTACGCAGAACTACCTTGTCTGAATGAAAAATCAGATAAGGAGAATCACAATGTAAGGCAGATAACTCAGAGACTCTTCGAGCCGAGGAAATCGCCATTAAAAACAGAACTTTCCAAGATAACAACTTGATATCAATGGAATGAAGGGGTTCAAACGGAACCCCCTGTAAAACATTAAGAACTAAGTTCAAACTCCATGGTGGAGCAACAGTTTTAAACACAGGCTTGATCCTAGCTAAAGCCTGACAAAAAGCTTGAACGTCCGGAACTTCTGACAGACGTTTGTGTAAAAGAATGGACAGAGCTGAAATCTGTCCCTTTAAGGAACTAGCGGATAAACCCTTTTCTAAACCTTCTTGTAGAAAAGACAATATCCTCGGAATCCTAACCTTACTCCATGAGTAACTCTTGGATTCGCACCAATATAAGTATTTGCGCCATATCTTATGGTAAATCTTTCTGGTAACAGGCTTCCTAGCCTGTATTAAGGTATCAATAACTGACTCAGAAAAACCACGTTTTGATAAAATCAAGCGTTCAATTTCCAAGCAGTCAGCTTCAGAGAAATTAGATTTTGATGTTTGAAGGGACCCTGGATCAGAAGGTCCTGTTTCAGAGGTAGCGACCAAGGTGGACAGGATGACATGTCCACTAGATCTGCATACCAAGTCCTGCGTGGCCATGCAGGCGCTATTAGAATCACTGATGCTCTCTCCTGTTTGATTCTGGCAATCAATCGAGGAAGCATCGGGAAGGGTGGAAACACATAAGCCATCCCGAAGGTCCAAGGTGCTGTCAAAGCATCTATCAGAACCGCTCCTGGATCCCTGGATCTGGACCCGTAACGAGGAAGCTTGGCGTTCTGTCGAGACGCCATGAGATCTATCTCTGGTTTGCCCCAACGTCGAAGTATTTGGGCAAAGACCTCCGGATGAAGTTCCCACTCCCCCGGATGAAAAGTCTGACGACTTAAGAAATCCGCCTCCCAGTTCTCCACTCCCGGGATGTGGATTGCTGACAGGTGGCAAGAGTGAGACTCTGCCCAGCGAATTATCTTTGATACTTCCATCATTGCTAGGGAGCTTCTTGTCCCTCCCTGATGGTTGATGTAAGCTACAGTCGTGATGTTGTCCGACTGAAACCTGATGAACCCCCGAGTTGTTAACTGGGGCCAAGCCAGAAGGGCATTGAGAACTGCTCTCAATTCCAGAATGTTTATTGGTAGGAGACTCTCCTCCTGATTCCATTCTCCCTGAGCCTTCAGAGAATTCCAGACAGCGCCCCAACCTAGTAGGCTGGCGTCTGTTGTTACAATTGTCCAGTCCGGCCTGCTGAATGGCATCCCCCTGGACAGATGTGGCCGAGAAAGCCACCATAGAAGAGAATTTCTGGTCTCTTGATCCAGATTCAGAGTAGGGGACAAGTCTGAGTAATCCCCATTCCACTGACTTAGCATGCACAATTGCAGCGGTCTGAGATGTAGGCGTGCAAAGGGTACTATGTCCATTGCTGCTACCATTAAGCCAATCACCTCCATGCATTGAGCTACTGACGGGTGTTGAATGGAATGAAGGACACGGCATGCATTTTGAAGCTTTGTTAACCTGTCTTCTGTCAGGTAAATCTTCATTTCTACAGAATCTATAAGAGTCCCCAAGAAGGGAACTCTTGTGAGTGGAAAGAGAGAACTCTTCTTTTCGTTCACCTTCTATCCATGCGACCTTAGAAATGCCAGTACTAACTCTGTATGAGACTTGGCAGTTTGAAAGCTTGAAGCTTGTATCAGAATGTCGTCTAGGTACGGAGCTACCGCAATTCCTCGCGGTCTTAGTACCGCCAGAAGAGCACCCAGAACCTTTGTGAAGATTCTCGGAGCCGTAGCCAATCCGAATGGAAGAGCTACAAACTGGTAATGCCTGTCTAGAAAGGCAAACCTTAGATACCGGTAAAGATCTTTGTGAATCGGTATGTGAAGGTAAGCATCCTTTAAATCCACTGTGGTCATGTACTGACCCTTTTGGATCATGGGTAAAATTGTCCGAATAGTTTCCATTTTGAACGATGGAACTCTTAGGAATTTGTTTAGGATCTTTAAATCCAAGATTGGCCTGAAAGTTCCCTCTTTTTTGGGAACCACAAACAGATTTGAGTAAAACCCTTGTCCTTGTTCCGACCGCGGAACCGGATGGATCACTCCCATTAATAAAAGATCTTGTACGCAGCGTAGAAACGCCTCTTTCTTTATTTGGTTTGTTGACAACCTTGACAGATGAAATCTCCCTCTTGGGGGAGAGAATTTGAAGTCTAGAAGGTATCCCTGAGATATGATCTCTAATGCCCAGGGATCCTGGACATCTCTTGCCCAAGCCTGGGCGAAGAGAGAAAGTCTGCCCCCCACTAGATCCGTTCCCGGATCGGGGGCCCTCGATTCATGCTGTCTTAGGGGCAGCAGCAGGTTTCCTGGCCTGCTTGCCCTTGTTCCAGGACTGGTTAGGTCTCCAGCCTTGTCTGTAGCGAGCAACAGCTCCTTCCTGTTTTGGTGCAGAGGAAGTTGATGCTGCTCCTGCTTTGAAATTACGAAAGGAACGAAAATTAGACTGTCTAGCCTTAGGTTTGGCTCTGTCTTGAGGCAGGGCATGGCCTTTACCTCCTGTAATGTCAGCGATAATTTCTTTCAACCCGGGCCCGAATAAGGTCTGCCCTTTGAAAGGTATATTAAGCAATTTAGATTTAGAAGTAACGTCAGCTGACCAGGATTTTAGCCACAGTGCTCTGCGTGCCTGAATGGCGAATCCGGAATTCTTAGCCGTAAGTTTAGTTAAATGTACTACGGCATCTGAAATAAATGAGTTAGCTAACTTAAGGGCTTTAAGCTTGTGTGTAATCTCATCTAATGGAGCTGATTCAAGTGTCTCTTCCAGAGACTCAAACCAAAATGCTGCTGCAGCCGTGACAGGCGCAATGCATGCAAGAGGTTGCAATATAAAACCTTGTTGAACAAACATTTTCTTAAGGTAACCCTCTAACTTTTTATCCATTGGATCTGAAAAGGCACAGCTATCCTCCACCGGGATAGTGGTACGCTTAGCTAAAGTAGAAACTGCTCCCTCCACCTTAGGGACTGTTTGCCATAAGTCCCGTGTGGTGGCGTCTATTGGAAACATCTTTCTAAATATCGGAGGGGGTGAGAACGGCACACCGGGTCTATCCCACTCCTTAGTAACAATTTCAGTAAGTCTCTTAGGTATAGGAAAAACGTCAGTACTCGCCGGTACCGCAAAATATTTATCCAACCTACACATTTTCTCTGGTATTGCAACTGTGTTACAATCATTCAGAGCCGCTAACACCTCCCCTAGTAATACACGGAGGTTTTCCAGCTTAAATTTAAAATTTGAAATATCTGAATCCAGTTTGTTTGGATCAGAACCGTCACCCGCAGAATGAAGCTCTCCGTCCTCATGTTCTGCAAATTGTGACGCAGTGTCTGACATGGCCCTAATATTATCAGCGCACTCTGTTCTCACCCCAGAGTGATCACGCTTACCTCTTAGTTCTGGTAATTTAGCCAAAACTTCAGTCATAACAGTAGCCATATCCTATAATTTGATTTGTAATGGCCGCCCAGATGTACTCGGCGCTACAATATCACGCACCTCCCGAGCGGGAGATACAGGTACTGACACGTGAGGCGAGTTAGTCGGCATAACTCTCCCCTCGTTGTTTGGTGAAATATGTTCAATTTGTACAGATTGACTTTTATTTAAAGTAGCATCAATACAGTTAGTACATAAATTTCTATTGGGCTCCACTTTGGCTTTAGCACATATAGCACAGATATCTTCCTCTGAATCAGACATGTTTAACACACTAGCAAATAAAGTAGCAACTTGGAAATACTTTTCAAGTAATTTACTATAATATGAAAACGTACTGTGCCTATAAGAAGCACAGAAAAAGTTATGACAGTTGAAAATTAATAAACTGAAAAGTTATAGCATCAAATCTTTGTAAAAAACACAATTTTAGCAAAGGATTGCTCCCATTAGCAAAGGATAACTAACCCTGATAGCAGAAAAAAAATACAGAAATAAACGTTTTTTTATCACAGTCAACTACAATCTCACAGCTCTGCTGTGAGTGATTACCTCCCTCAAAACAAGTTTTGAAGACCCCTGAGTTCTGTAGAGATGAACCGGATCATGCAGGGAAGACAATAAACTTCTGATTGAATTTTTTGATGCGTAGCAAAAGCGCCAAAAAAGGCCCCTCCCCCTCACACATAACAGTGAGAGAGATCAGTAAACTGTCATAAATTAAATAAAACGACTGCCAAGTGGAAAAAAATAGTGCCCAAAACATTTTTTCACCCAGTACCTCAGAAAATTAAACGATTTTACATGCCAGCAAAAAACGTTTAACATTAATAAATTGAGTGTTATTAAAAAGCCTGTTGCTAGTCCCTGCAAATTAGGCTAAAGTTTTATGCATACAGTATAATTCCAGTGAAGTGCCATTCCCCAGAATACTGAAGTGTAAAATATACATACATGACAGCCTGATACCAGTTGCTGCTACTGCATTTAAGGCTGAGTTTACATTATATCGGTATGGCAGAATTTTCTCATCAATTCCATTGTCAGAAAATAATAAGTTGCTACATACCTCTTTGCAGATTAATCTGCCCGCTGTCCCCTGATCTGAAGTTTACCTCTCCTCAGATGGCCGAGAAACAGCAATATGATCTTAACTACTCCGGCTAAAATCATAGAAAAACTCAGGTAGATTCTTCTTCAAATTCTACCAGAGAAGGAATAACACACTCCGGTGCTATTATAAAATAACAAACTTTTGATTGAAGGTATGAAACTAAGTATAATCACCACAGTCCTCTCACACATCCTATCTATTCGTTGGGTGCAAGAGAATGACTGGTAATGGCAGTTAGGGGAGGAGCTATATAGCAGCTCTGCTGGGTGAATCCTCTTGCACTTCCTGTTGGGGAGGAGTTAATATCCCATAAGTAATGGATGATCCGTGGACTGGATACACTTAACAAGAGAAATAAGGAATATTGATCATCCTGAATCAAGGCAAATAAATGTTTAAACACATATATTTAGAACTTTATATAAAAGTGCCCGACCATAGCTTAGAGTGTCACAAAAAATAAGGCTTACTTACCCCAGGACACTCATCTACATGTAGTAGAAAGCCAAACCAGTACTGAAACGAGAATCAGTAGAGGTAATGGTATATAAGAGTATATCGTCGATCTGAAAAGGGAGGTAAGAGATGAATCTCTACGACCGATAACAGAGAACCTATGAAATAGATCCCGTAGAAGGAGACCATTGAATTCAAATAGGCAATACTCTCTTCACATCCCTCTGACATTCACTGCACACTGAGAGGAAAACCGGGCTCCAGCCTGCTGCAAAGCGCATATCAACGTAGAATCTAGCACAAACTTACTTCACCACCTCCATGGGAGGCAAAGTTTGTAAAACTGATTTGTGGGTGTGGTGAGGGGTGTATTTATAGGCATTTTGAGGTTTGGGAAACTTTGCCCCTCCTGGTAGGAATGTATATCCCATATGTCACTAGCTCATGGACTCTTGCTAATTACATGAAAGAAAGGCTCATTTCTGTAGCCTGCAAATGTTGCAAATCAAATAGCTGGTTTGGCAACAATGAAGCATTCTAAAAACCTAGGTTAAAGATTTAACTTTTTTGGCTTTTTCAAGGGAGCATAGGACAAAGTACAATTTTTACACAAAAATAAGGAATGTTTAATGTCCCTCTAAAGCTCCATACCACTTGCATTTTCTAACTCCACTGGCCCATCATCTTTAACAATGTTCATTTATATGACGTTATATAACCAAATATAATAATATGAACAGATATACTCAATCAAGAAAGCATACCTTAATTAGCAAAACGGTTTCAATGCCTCGCATATCAATTAAGCAATTGACAACCACAGGATTATCGATTTCCAAAGCAGTCAGTACTGTTGGATACTCTGGATGGAAAACCGCTCTAGAAGTAAAGAAACATTCAGGTAAATAAAATAAATTTTTAATTATTTAAATCGAACACTTCATCAAGCACTGTAACAAGATATGTATATATGTATATTGGAGAACATTGTCAGAGCAGAAGAAAGCAAGTTTTCTTCCAGGAAATAACCGTGTACGTGGCTTGATTCATGCATCCTTCACAAAGATAAATCTTCTTGATTCCATCTTGCTGAAGCACCCCCATCACCGATACTACACCAAATTTCACAGTAGGTTTGAGACACTGTGGCTTGTAGGCCTTTCTACGTCTCCATTTAACAATCAGACCAGGTGTTGGACAGATCTGAAAATTGTGCTCATCAAAGAAAAGGAGCTGGAACTAAGCAGATTTTAGTTTGGGGGAAAAAAACATTAAATCAAGCCACATAATGTTATCTTGGAATAAAATGTGCTTCATTCTGCTCTAACAATGTTACTCTGAGAAATGATTTTCCAGCAGGGCAATACTTCATGCCACACAGGCAGGTCAATCAAGGTGTGGATGAAGGACCACCAAATCAAATCAAGACCCTGTCATGGCCAGCCCAATCTCCAGATTTGAACCCCAATGAAAACCTCTTAAATGTGATCAAGAGGGAGATAGATGGTCACAAGCCATCAAACCAAGTCAAGCGGCCTGAATTTTATGAACCAGGAGTGGAATAGTGACCCAACAGAGAAGTGAAATACTGATGTAAAGCATGCCAATAATATGAACTTGTTTTCTTTGCATTAACGGTCTGAAAACAGTGCATCTTTGTTGTTATTTTGATCAGTTGTCATTTTCTACAAATAATCTAAATGATTATATTTTTTATTTGGAATTTGGAAGAAACGTTGTCAGCAGTTAATAGAGTTAAACAAAATTGTTAATTTTACCCAAACATATACCTATAAATAGTAAAACCAGGGAAACTGATCATTTTACAGTGGTCTCAATTTTTTCATACATAATATATATATATATATATATATATATATATATATATATATATATATATATATATATACACACACACACACACACATATATACTGTATATTCATACATATACATACACCATATACATATATATTTATTTTTTTTCAAACAGATGGTGAGCGTTCATGATCCTTACTCTTGGAAATTACTCTTCTCTATTACTAGAAGGAGGCAAACATTCACGAACCCCAAGAGCTCAATAACCCCCCACCCCGTCACACATACCCTTCGTCTTTGCCCCACTGGAGGTGGTTGAAAAATGAAGATGTGCATGTGATTCTTCAAAGAGAGGGGTTTTTAGTCTATATTGAGCAGTGTTAATTTTGACAGCAATTTTTGATTTAGTCTTAGTTTTAGTCTTTTGACTAAAATGCCATTTTAGTTATAGTCGTATTTTAGTCACTGAATTGTTTTCATTTTAGTCTACAAAATCTCCAGTAGATTTTAGTCGACTAAAATCTAAGGGGTTTAGTTAGTTAAAGTGTAATGCATTATTTAAGCATATCTCTATAATTTAAAAACTCATGATATACTCCAGGAGTAAACATAACACCTGTTATTATTTATGGTATTAAGGTTTAAACATCAAATACAGATGTAGCCATTGTGATATACAACATCTTTATTAAACTTGAAAATTAAATAAAACCAAGTTTTATAAACAAACAGAAGTGCAACATTAAAATATAAAAACACAAACTGTAAACTATATTGGCTGTAAACTATACGCCATTGCACGTATTACCCAATATAAAAACTTTAACAGTTGTCTGTTGATAATTAAAACAAGTATCAAATAACTTAAAGGGACATAATACTCATATGCTAAATCACTTGAAACTGAAGCAGTATAACTGTAAAAAGCCGACAGGAAAATATCAACTGAGCATCTCTATGTAAAAAAGGAAGATATTTTACCTCACAATCTCCTCAGCTCAGCAGAGTAAGTTCTGTGTAAAAAAATATACTTCAGCTGTTGCTCAGCTGCAGGTAAAAAAAATAAAAAAAAATGAAGAAATAAACTGCAGCCAATCAGCATCAGCAGTGCTGAGGTCATGAACTCTCTTAATGTGATCTCCTGAGATTTGACTTAACTCATGATATTTCATAGTAAACTTCCTTAAACTGAATAGGTAAAAAACATGAGTGCACAAGGCTCAATCCTTCGGCTGTCCCGGGACAGACATACTGATTTGCTGCTTAGAAGTCCTTTACAATGGGATGTGGCTACTGAGGACTTTTGAGGTAAAATATATTTCTTTTTTACATAGAGATGTTCAGATGATATTTCTAGTCAGCTTTTTCACAGCTATGCTGCATCACTTTCAAGTGTTTCAACATTTGGGTATCATGGCCCTTTAATACAACAAAAAGTTTGTGCAGCTAGCACAGGCACAGCATAACTTAAACCCATACTCGCAGTAAAACAAAGTATGAAGCAGCGGTCTAAAGTTCACAAAAACTGCTGATGCAATGATAAATGAAGAGAGCGTATGCTGTCGGCATTTATAGATGTGCAGCTGACAAGATCCGCTATATCGGATCATGTCCGCTCGCAACATCATAAATAGGCCCCCTGGAGTAAAGGTTTATTAACCTGTTTTTATGTATGGTATTAAGGTTTAAACATGCAATACAGATGTAACTGTTGTGGTATTTAACATGTCTATCTCAAAATTAAATAAAACCAAGTTTTGTAAATAAACAAGAAGATAGCCTTGATTTATTTATTTTACAAAAGAGCAGTAATTAGATATGGATTGATTATAACAACGTGCATAAAGTGTGAATTTTGAAAGCAAATTTTGATTTAGTTTTAGTCATAGTCTTTTGACTAAAATGTCATTTTGATTTAGTTTTAGTCCTAGTCTGTAGACTAAAATGCCATTTTAGTTTTAGTCATCAGAATTTCTTTAGTTTTATTGTCATTTTAGTCTAGTTTTAGTCGACAAAATTAACACTGATATTTAGGCCCGGTTTCCACTCAGAGTACAGTGCTTGTTATAGGGATGTATTTGGAGTATGGCATCAGAAAAAATGTATAACAGGAGCACCAAGTATATGGATAAAAAATCAAACTTTATTTAGAACATAAAGGGTATCTTAACCCCTGGGTAAGAACATACAATTATAGTTAAACAGATGACAAAAAGGCTGACCGGTTTCGGCTGTTGCCTTACTCCTAGCCTGCTTAAAACTGTCTGTCAGTTCTCAGATTTAAAAACCATCATCTGTGATCCTATTGGTTCAAAAACCCCACACCCCTCATTGTAACTCCCTTCAGCTGGGATCAATTAACCCTCCTTGTCAACATAGCTGCACTAGTCTATTTAATCAATATTACAAAATTACAAAAAGAGTGAGTTCCTAACCTCCTATTTATCATTAGTACTCAATATTTAATAAGTGCCAAACAACGAACAATGACAAATGACAGAATCTATCAGTTGGGTCTATTCAACAATTATATTGCATCTATGTATAGAGAAACTGTCTCTGAGTTGAAACCGCTTGTATAAAGAGACATGTATAAACACGAGTACTGTGTGTTCTGGTATCTATCCTGTCCCTTTTAACAGCTCTCAGGTTTTTGGTATGCTTCTAGATCGTCTATGTTATAGTTAAAAAAGTAGTGTATGTGCTAAGATTCCGTGTTTGTTTGTGATAGCTATTTACCATTAGAACCTGCTTCCTTAACCTCATTGGATGGTAACCGTATGTGTTGGCCAATCCGGTGCGGTCTACCATATCCCAATGCTTTGCAGGGAGTCATGTGTGTAGCTATTGGTCCCTACCTACTGAGTCCTGATTGGTCGAATATCGTATGTGTACACCAATCAAAAATGTAGCCTGTCGCGTCACACCTCGCTGTCAGTCACCGCTCTCCTGTGCTGTCACTGCTAAATGTCCATTACTTGTGTACAATGGGACAATTCCATGCAATGCGAGCGTGCTTTGCCTGCCAAACCTGTTTTAAAGAGTAGCAACTCTGTTCTGTTTTCTCCCTTGTGAATCACATCCCGGTATAAACACATTAAACATTTATTTAGAGGGGCAGGTGTGTTGTACTCTAGCATTAAACTCATCTCCAGTAGATATCCCAAATAAGTAGTAAATTTAAATTACTATTTAGGTATATATAGCCTAAGTATATTCTGGTCTATTGTGCCCAGCATCAAAGGTTAATAAGCTGCTTACTAAACTAACGAATATCACCTTTGTTATGATGTACACTTAGGTACCGCAATTCTAGTACACCCATAAATACACATTATAAAGTGCCAAGTGTATTTATGCTCTAACTATGTGTTTGATAGTAGTAAAATTCCTCAATAGGTAGTGAACCCTTATTTCTTATTTTAGGTGTATTTAGCTAAATTTATTCTGGTCCATTACATTTAGCTTCAAAGTGAGCTGCTAATTACCAAGGGCCTTTGGTGTTCTTACACTAACTATGTATTTAACCTTAGTATTTCTGTCAGACCATGAATATACTGCTTCCTACCAAGCACCTGGAGTCTATTGTGTTTTATTAGTGCTTTGATATTAGGTGTTTACTCTCTATGTATATATAAATACATAGGTAAAATCAGGTTTACAAAGTAATCATATTGTTACCTAAATACCCCAAATATATGGAGTGTTATTCCTAATGTACACTACCAAAAATTAATGAGGTCAAATTCAGAATTGAGGCCGTCTGGAATCCTTGTTTTTAAGCGAAAGATCCAGAAGGCCTCCCTTTCGCCTAGTTTGCGGGTTCTGTCCCCCCCTTTCATCTGGATTGGTACCTTCTCTATGATGGTCCAGGAAAAGAATGAATTATCTTTATTGTGTGTAATTGAAAAATGTTTAATAAGTGGCGTTGTGAGTACCCCTGCTTTGATATCCGCTAGATGCTCTTTTATCCGTACCCTGGCTTCCCTTGTCGTGAGGCCTACATACTGGAGGGCACAGTGTGTGCATGAAATCAAGTACACTACAAAGGTCGACCTGCAGTTAAGACATAAATTCTTCTGGAAGTGTTCCCCCGTAACTAGAGAGCTGAAGGAGTCCCCTATAGTGACTTTCTCGCAAGCTTTGCAGGATAAATAATTGCACCTATAGGTCCCATTTAATCTCAGCCAGGAGGACCCATCTGTCTGTTCCTTCCTCAACCTTGTAGGTGCAATTATATTGCCTATTGTTCTGTTTCTTTTGTATGTACATCTGATGCCCTCAGATACTGTCTCTTTTAGAGCATCGTCTGCTGATAACAGATGGTAGTTATTTCTAATGATCTGACATATTTGTGTGTACTGTTGTGAATATTCTGTCGTGAATGTGATTTTTCTGTCCTCAGTCCCTTTTGTTCTTTTTATATATTTTGTGTTCTTCTGTCTTAAAAGATCAATTCTGTTAATTTTGGTAACAGCGTTTCTCTCTTTTGTAATTATTGACCCTGGATACCCTCTTTCCATGAGCCTAACAGATAGTTCATCGGCCTGTTTCTCATATGTACTTTGATCAGTACAGTTCCTTTTCAGGCGAATGAACTGGCCTCTGGCTACACCCCTAAACACTCTCCTTGGGTGACAACTTGCGGCGTGCAGCAAAGAGTTCCCTGTAATTGGCTTCCGATATGTCTCTGTGGTAATCTTCTGACCTACTTCTCCCTTTAGTGAGATGTCCAAAAAATTAACTGAATGCTCTTGTATCTCGGACGTAAAGCTAATGCCTACATTGTTGTTGTTAAGTCCCTCTACAAACCTCTCTAGATCATTATGGGAGCCCTGCCAAATAAAGAGGAGATCGTCAATGAAGCGCCTATACCACACTATCTCCTGCCTGAACAGGTTCCTCTCTCCAAAGACGTGGGAGAGCTCCCACCAACCCATGAAAAGGTTGGCGTAAGAAGGGGCAAATTTTGCCCCCATCGCTGTCCCACGCCTCTGGAGAAAGAACTCCCCCTCAAACAGGAAATAGTTGTGGGTAAGGAGAAATCTGGTTACTCTCAATATGTATCCAATAAAATCCTGATCACTTGTATACTCTTTTGACAGAAAGAATTTTATGGCTTCCAGGCCCTTATCATGTGGTATGGTTGAATACAGGGATCTTACATCCACTGTCAACCACTTAAAGTCACTCTGCCATACCACACCAGAAAGTAAATTCAATACATGTTTGGTATCCGACAGGTGACTCCAAAGGGAGCTTACCAAGGGCTGCAGGATGCCATCTAACCACTCTGACAGGTGTTCCAGTAGGGAGCCTATTCCACTTACAATTGGTCTCCCTTGGACATTGTCTGTAGACTTGTGAATCTTGGGTAGGTGGTTAAACACAGGAATGGCTGGGTTTTGTACCAGAAGATAATCCTTAGTTTCTTGGTTAATATAGCCCATCTCTACCCCATCGTCTACAAGGGAGACCAACTGTCTCCGGAATTGGCATGTTGGATCAAATGACAATACCTCATAATCCTGTTCCACTCTCAGCTGTCTGAAAGCTTCCTGAATGAAATCCTTTTTATCAAGAACAACAATTGCTCCGCCCTTATCGGCTGACCTAATCACTAGGTCGTTGTTATCTCTTAGACCATCTAGTGCCATTTTTTGTTTTCGTGTGACATTGGACTTCTTGCCCCTTTGTGTAACATATTGGAGCTTAATTAGATCACTTTCTACCCGCTTCTGGAATTTCTCCAGAAGAGGACCCCTGTTTTGGATGGGATAGAACAAAGATTTGTTCTTTAGGAGTGGAGTTGCCACCTGCCTACTTTCTTCCATCTCTTCCTCTTCTTGGAGAGATTCCAGAGTCTTTACATCGCATAATTCTTGGAAATTCAAATCATTATTAACATGATGTTCACGGTCAGATATATCAAAAGAACTTGGACTCTCATTAAATTGACGTTGATCTTGTGTCTTAAAGAATTTTCTCAACGTTAGGTTCCGAATCATTTTGTTAACGTCCAAAAGAGTTCTAAACAGATTGAAATCTGCAGACGGAACAAATGTTAAACCTAAACTCAACACTTCAATTTCAGATTTATTTAGAACATAACTTGATAGGTTTAAAACGTTCAGTCCCTGTAGTTTCCCCTCCTTCGGCCCCTCCTTTGGGGGTATCGTCTCTGTTCTCTCGGTTGTTGTTGTTGTTGTTCTGCGGTTCCTCTTCCCCCCCCCTTCTGATGCTTTTGGGGGTACCTGAAAAACCTGTTCCAACTGGGATTTTTCGGTTGCTCCCAGGAACCTTCCTGTTCCCCCCGCCTGTGGGGGTTCTTCTCTATAGTGTGACAAGGTGGATGCTGTTTCAGAATCTCTGTTCTTCAGGATTGGGGGCAACCTGTTAGGTCCTTCCTTAGGTCTCACTGTGGTTTCGTGGGCCCCCAATTCCTCTCCCCCTGAGGACGAACCTTCGTCCCAGGATTCTCCTTCACTTTCCTGGAAGTTAACACGTCTACCTCTGTTGCTTCTGGATCTATTTCCTCCTCTCCATCTGTTGTAGTATGGGGCTGATCTGTTTTGCTCCTTCCTTAGGGCAAAACGATCTCTCCTATTCCAAACGTAGACTCTGTTCAAATTATAGTCCTGCAAGTCCCTTAAATACTTTGTGCGTTTAGTCTCCAGTAGTAATGTTTTTGCTTCCGCCAGCACTTTCTGTAGGGTGGCATCGAATTTTAGAAAGCTGGGTTCTTCACTTCTCTTGTTTAGCTCATCCTGTAATTCTTTTATCTTTATAGCCAGTTCATCAATTGTTTTCAACTTAAATTCACAGATTAATTTCATCAATTTAAGTGAACATTCTGTAAGGTGGTTATTCCATCGTTCAATAAAAGACTTGTCATCTGTCACAAAGGTTGGGAATTTGTTCAGTCTGAGGCCCCTGGGTATCAGGCCTAATTCCAAATATTTATTAAGTGTGTTAACATCCCATTTTAGTTGGTCCTCTCTCAATAGAAGGTTTTCCACCTCTTCAAAAAGTGTTATCAAACTGTAATTAGTTTTGTTGAGGGAAAAAATTTGATTGCAATCCCAAGCTGCCGCCTCTCTCTCTTCGGCTGTCCTCAGGGAGAATAAAACTGGTGTGTTTATAGTATTGCTCTCACCCTGCATACTTCTGTATGCTAATGTAAAATTACAAGATTGCGGTGGTAGGCTCAAAAGCCGTGCATGCACCTTGAGCTAGGCCACAGCTCTTAGCAAAAAAATGCTTACTTTCAAAATCCAATAGGGGAAGTGGTTAAGGTGTATGCACTGTATAAAGAAATGTATAAATAGTCCTGAAACCAATTCCTTGTAAGGCCACTGCACAACTTAGACTGTTTGTAAAGAAAAGAATGTGGCGGTGTTCCCCAAAACAACCCCCACACTAATATCATTCACAAGGGACCACTCCCAGACATCCGTATATACACAAAATAAAATGCTTGACTCACCACTCTTCAATCCCTTGGTGTGGTGTTCTTTCAGATCAGGATGCTGAGTCCAGTACTGGTGTGAAAAGTTGTGTCTTGTATTCCAGGATTATTACTCTCTGCCCATTATTCCATTTTTAGGGCCCTGAAAGACTTCACCTATGTCCCTTAGATGAAAAGACAGTCAGTGCAGTGTGCCTCTAGCCCTCCTACCGCAATTTATATCCAAAACCTGTGCTCACTGTTTGGCCAAGTAATAAGCAAAGCATCAGAAAAAATGTATAACAGGAGCACCAAGTATATGGATAAAAAATCAAACTTTATTTAGAACATAAAGGGTATCTTAACCCCTGGGTAAGAACATACAATTATAGTTAAACAGATGACAAAAAGGCTGACCGGTTTCGGCTGTTGCCTTACTCCTAGCCTGCTTAAAACTGTCTGTCAGTTCTCAGATTTAAAAACCATCATCTGTGATCCTATTGGTTCAAAAACCCCACACCCCTCATTGTAACTCCCTTCAGCTGGGATCAATTAACCCTCCTTGTCAACATAGCTGCACTAGTCTATTTAATCAATATTACAAAATTACAAAAAGAGTGAGTTCCTAACCTCCTATTTATCATTAGTACTCAATATTTAATAAGTGCCAAACAACGAACAATGACAAATGACAGAATCTATCAGTTGGGTCTATTCAACAATTATATTGCATCTATGTATAGAGAAACTGTCTCTGAGTTGAAACCGCTTGTATAAAGAGACATGTATAAACACGAGTACTGTGTGTTCTGGTATCTATCCTGTCCCTTTTAACAGCTCTCAGGTTTTTGGTATGCTTCTAGATCGTCTATGTTATAGTTAAAAAAGTAGTGTATGTGCTAAGATTCCGTGTTTGTTTGTGATAGCTATTTACCATTAGAACCTGCTTCCTTAACCTCATTGGATGGTAACCGTATGTGTTGGCCAATCCGGTGCGGTCTACCATATCCCAATGCTTTGCAGGGAGTCATGTGTGTAGCTATTGGTCCCTACCTACTGAGTTCTAAATAAAGTTTGATTTTTTATCCATATACTTGGTGCTCCTGTTATACATTTTTTCTGATGCTTTGCTTATTACTTGGCCAAACAGTGAGCACAGGTTTTGGATATAAATTGCGGTAGGAGGGCTAGAGGCACACTGCACTGACTGTCTTTTCATCTAAGGGACATAGGTGAAGTCTTTCAGGGCCCTAAAAATGGAATAATGGGCAGAGAGTAATAATCCTGGAATACAAGACACAACTTTTCACACCAGTACTGGACTCAGCATCCTGATCTGAAAGAACACCACACCAAGGGATTGAAGAGTGGTGAGTCAAGCATTTTATTTTGTGTATATACGGATGTCTGGGAGTGGTCCCTTGTGAATGATATTAGTGTGGGGGTTGTTTTGGGGAACACCGCCACATTCTTTTCTTTACAAACAGTCTAAGTTGTGCAGTGGCCTTACAAGGAATTGGTTTCAGGACTATTTATACATTTCTTTATACAGTGCATACACCTTAACCACTTCCCCTATTGGATTTTGAAAGTAAGCATTTTTTTGCTAAGAGCTGTGGCCTAGCTCAAGGTGCATGCACGGCTTTTGAGCCTACCACCGCAATCTTGTAATTTTACATTAGCATACAGAAGTATGCAGGGTGAGAGCAATACTATAAACACACCAGTTTTATTCTCCCTGAGGACAGCCGAAGAGAGAGAGGCGGCAGCTTGGGATTGCAATCAAATTTTTTTCCCTCAACAAAACTAATTACAGTTTGATAACACTTTTTGAAGAGGTGGAAAACCTTCTATTGAGAGAGGACCAACTAAAATGGGATGTTAACACACTTAATAAATATTTGGAATTAGGCCTGATACCCAGGGGCCTCAGACTGAACAAATTCCCAACCTTTGTGACAGATGACAAGTCTTTTATTGAACGATGGAATAACCACCTTACAGAATGTTCACTTAAATTGATGAAATTAATCTGTGAATTTAAGTTGAAAACAATTGATGAACTGGCTATAAAGATAAAAGAATTACAGGATGAGCTAAACAAGAGAAGTGAAGAACCCAGCTTTCTAAAATTCGATGCCACCCTACAGAAAGTGCTGGCGGAAGCAAAAACATTACTACTGGAGACTAAACGCACAAAGTATTTAAGGGACTTGCAGGACTATAATTTGAACAGAGTCTACGTTTGGAATAGGAGAGATCGTTTTGCCCTAAGGAAGGAGCAAAACAGATCAGCCCCATACTACAACAGATGGAGAGGAGGAAATAGATCCAGAAGCAACAGAGGTAGACGTGTTAACTTCCAGGAAAGTGAAGGAGAATCCTGGGACGAAGGTTCGTCCTCAGGGGGAGAGGAATTGGGGGCCCACGAAACCACAGTGAGACCTAAGGAAGGACCTAACAGGTTGCCCGCAATCCTGAAGAACAGAGATTCTGAAACAGCATCCACCTTGTCACACTATAGAGAAGAACCCCCACAGGCGGGGGGAACAGGAAGGTTCCTGGGAGCAACCGAAAAATCCCAGTTGGAACAGGTTTTTCAGGTACCCCCAAAAGCATCAGAAGGGGGGGGAAGAGGAACCGCAGAACAACAACAACAACAACCGAGAGAACAGAGACGATACCCCCAAAGGAGGGGCCGAAGGAGGGGAAACTACAGGGACTGAACGTTTTAAACCTATCAAGTTATGTTCTAAATAAATCTGAAATTGAAGTGTTGAGTTTAGGTTTAACATTTGTTCCGTCTGCAGATTTCAATCTGTTTAGAACTCTTTTGGACGTTAACAAAATGATTCGGAACCTAACGTTGAGAAAATTCTTTAAGACACAAGATCAACGTCAATTTAATGAGAGTCCAAGTTCTTTTGATATATCTGACCGTGAACATCATGTTAATAATGATTTGAATTTCCAAGAATTATGCGATGTAAAGACTCTGGAATCTCTCCAAGAAGAGGAAGAGATGGAAGAAAGTAGGCAGGTGGCAACTCCACTCCTAAAGAACAAATCTTTGTTCTATCCCATCCAAAACAGGGGTCCTCTTCTGGAAAAATTCCAGAAGCGGGTAGAAAGTGATCTAATTAAGCTCCAATATGTTACACAAAGGGGCAAGAAGTCCAATGTCACACGAAAACAAAAAATGGCACTAGATGGTCTAAGAGATAACAACGACCTAGTGATTAGGTCAGCCGATAAGGGCGGAGCAATTGTTGTTCTTGATAAAAAGGATTTCATTCAGGAAGCTTTCAGACAGCTGAGAGTGGAACAGGATTATGAGGTATTGTCATTTGATCCAACATGCCAATTCCGGAGACAGTTGGTCTCCCTTGTAGACGATGGGGTAGAGATGGGCTATATTAACCAAGAAACTAAGGATTATCTTCTGGTACAAAACCCAGCCATTCCTGTGTTTAACCACCTACCCAAGATTCACAAGTCTACAGACAATGTCCAAGGGAGACCAATTGTAAGTGGAATAGGCTCCCTACTGGAACACCTGTCAGAGTGGTTAGATGGCATCCTGCAGCCCTTGGTAAGCTCCCTTTGGAGTCACCTGTCGGATACCAAACATGTATTGAATTTACTTTCTGGTGTGGTATGGCAGAGTGACTTTAAGTGGTTGACAGTGGATGTAAGATCCCTGTATTCAACCATACCACATGATAAGGGCCTGGAAGCCATAAAATTCTTTCTGTCAAAAGAGTATACAAGTGATCAGGATTTTATTGGATACATATTGAGAGTAACCAGATTTCTCCTTACCCACAACTATTTCCTGTTTGAGGGGGAGTTCTTTCTCCAGAGGCGTGGGACAGCGATGGGGGCAAAATTTGCCCCTTCTTACGCCAACCTTTTCATGGGTTGGTGGGAGCTCTCCCACGTCTTTGGAGAGAGGAACCTGTTCAGGCAGGAGATAGTGTGGTATAGGCGCTTCATTGACGATCTCCTCTTTATTTGGCAGGGCTCCCATAATGATCTAGAGAGGTTTGTAGAGGGACTTAACAACAACAATGTAGGCATTAGCTTTACGTCCGAGATACAAGAGCATTCAGTTAATTTTTTGGACATCTCACTAAAGGGAGAAGTAGGTCAGAAGATTACCACAGAGACATATCGGAAGCCAATTACAGGGAACTCTTTGCTGCACGCCGCAAGTTGTCACCCAAGGAGAGTGTTTAGGGGTGTAGCCAGAGGCCAGTTCATTCGCCTGAAAAGGAACTGTACTGATCAAAGTACATATGAGAAACAGGCCGATGAACTATCTGTTAGGCTCATGGAAAGAGGGTATCCAGGGTCAATAATTACAAAAGAGAGAAACGCTGTTACCAAAATTAACAGAATTGATCTTTTAAGACAGAAGAACACAAAATATATAAAAAGAACAAAAGGGACTGAGGACAGAAAAATCACATTCACGACAGAATATTCACAACAGTACACACAAATATGTCAGATCATTAGAAATAACTACCATCTCTTATCAGCAGACGATGCTCTAAAAGAGACAGTATCTGAGGGCATCAGATGTACATACAAAAGAAACAGAACAATAGGCAATATAATTGCACCTACAAGGTTGAGGAAGGAACAGACAGATGGGTCCTCCTGGCTGAGATTAAATGGGACCTATAGGTGCAATTATTTATCCTGCAAAGCTTGCGAGAAAGTCACTATAGGGGACTCCTTCAGCTCTCTAGTTACGGGGGAACACTTCCAGAAGAATTTATGTCTTAACTGCAGGTCGACCTTTGTAGTGTACTTGATTTCATGCACACACTGTGCCCTCCAGTATGTAGGCCTCACGACAAGGGAAGCCAGGGTACGAATAAAAGAGCATCTAGCGGATATCAAAGCAGGGGTACTCACAACGCCACTTATTAAACATTTTTCAATTACACACAATAAAGATAATTCATTCTTTTCCTGGACCATCATAGAGAAGGTACCAATCCAGATGAAAGGGGGGGACAGAACCCGCAAACTAGGCGAAAGGGAGGCCTTCTGGATCTTTCGCTTAAAAACAAGGATTCCAGACGGCCTCAATTCTGAATTTGACCTCATTAATTTTTGGTAGTGTACATTAGGAATAACACTCCATATATTTGGGGTATTTAGGTAACAATATGATTACTTTGTAAACCTGATTTTACCTATGTATTTATATATACATAGAGAGTAAACACCTAATATCAAAGCACTAATAAAACACAATAGACTCCAGGTGCTTGGTAGGAAGCAGTATATTCATGGTCTGACAGAAATACTAAGGTTAAATACATAGTTAGTGTAAGAACACCAAAGGCCCTTGGTAATTAGCAGCTCACTTTGAAGCTAAATGTAATGGACCAGAATAAATTTAGCTAAATACACCTAAAATAAGAAATAAGGGTTCACTACCTATTGAGGAATTTTACTACTATCAAACACATAGTTAGAGCATAAATACACTTGGCACTTTATAATGTGTATTTATGGGTGTACTAGAATTGCGGTACCTAAGTGTACATCATAACAAAGGTGATATTCGTTAGTTTAGTAAGCAGCTTATTAACCTTTGATGCTGGGCACAATAGACCAGAATATACTTAGGCTATATATACCTAAATAGTAATTTAAATTTACTACTTATTTGGGATATCTACTGGAGATGAGTTTAATGCTAGAGTACAACACACCTGCCCCTCTAAATAAATGTTTAATGTGTTTATACCGGGATGTGATTCACAAGGGAGAAAACAGAACAGAGTTGCTACTCTTTAAAACAGGTTTGGCAGGCAAAGCACGCTCGCATTGCATGGAATTGTCCCATTGTACACAAGTAATGGACATTTAGCAGTGACAGCACAGGAGAGCGGTGACTGACAGCGAGGTGTGACGCGACAGGCTACATTTTTGATTGGTGTACACATACGATATTCGACCAATCAGGACTCAGTAGGTAGGGACCAATAGCTACACACATGACTCCCTGCAAAGCATTGGGATATGGTAGACCGCACCGGATTGGCCAACACATACGGTTACCATCCAATGAGGTTAAGGAAGCAGGTTCTAATGGTAAATAGCTATCACAAACAAACACGGAATCTTAGCACATACACTACTTTTTTAACTATAACATAGACGATCTAGAAGCATACCAAAAACCTGAGAGCTGTTAAAAGGGACAGGATAGATACCAGAACACACAGTACTCGTGTTTATACATGTCTCTTTATACAAGCGGTTTCAACTCAGAGACAGTTTCTCTATACATAGATGCAATATAATTGTTGAATAGACCCAACTGATAGATTCTGTCATTTGTCATTGTTCGTTGTTTGGCACTTATTAAATATTGAGTACTAATGATAAATAGGAGGTTAGGAACTCACTCTTTTTGTAATTTTGTAATATTGATTAAATAGACTAGTGCAGCTATGTTGACAAGGAGGGTTAATTGATCCCAGCTGAAGGGAGTTACAATGAGGGGTGTGGGGTTTTTGAACCAATAGGATCACAGATGATGGTTTTTAAATCTGAGAACTGACAGACAGTTTTAAGCAGGCTAGGAGTAAGGCAACAGCCGAAACCGGTCAGCCTTTTTGTCATCTGTTTAACTATAATTGTATGTTCTTACCCAGGGGTTAAGATACCCTTTATGTTCTAAATAAAGTTTGATTTTTTATCCATATACTTGGTGCTCCTGTTATACATTTTTTCTGATGCTTTGCTTATTACTTGGCCAAACAGTGAGCACAGGTTTTGGATATAAATTGCGGTAGGAGGGCTAGAGGCACACTGCACTGACTGTCTTTTCATCTAAGGGACATAGGTGAAGTCTTTCAGGGCCCTAAAAATGGAATAATGGGCAGAGAGTAATAATCCTGGAATACAAGACACAACTTTTCACACCAGTACTGGACTCAGCATCCTGATCTGAAAGAACACCACACCAAGGGATTGAAGAGTGGTGAGTCAAGCATTTTATTTTGTGTATATACGGATGTCTGGGAGTGGTCCCTTGTGAATGATATTAGTGTGGGGGTTGTTTTGGGGAACACCGCCACATTCTTTTCTTTACAAACAGTCTAAGTTGTGCAGTGGCCTTACAAGGAATTGGTTTCAGGACTATTTATACATTTCTTTATACAGTGCATACACCTTAACCACTTCCCCTATTGGATTTTGAAAGTAAGTATTTGGAGTATGGTTTATGTTTCTTTCACCTCATGGGGAATTTTTCATAAACCCTCTATCCACCCTTTAAGGATTTACAATATACTTCTATTCCATAATCTCTAATAAATAATATGTTTCACTACTGGTTTGGTCTGATGCTTGTTTGCTAATGGACGAGTGTCTATCGGTAAGTATCTTTTAATTTAACATTTTTAATACTTGTATTAGTTATGTTATGGGCACTTTTTAAAGTTTACAAATAGTTTTTACTAATACCTTGCAGTTTTCCGCACGTCAGGATTGCGCATGTCCCTTTAGTCTTCTATAGTTTTTCCCACAAGTAGGTTTTCGCTTTTCAGGGTAGAGCACATCCCTTAAGTCTTCCTATAGTTTACCCGAGTATTGGTTTCTGCACACCGCATTGGCACACGTTCACGCGGTTAAGCACACTTCGGGTTTTCTGAGCACATAATCTCCTTAGTTGCCAATCATTTGATGCGCGCTCGGATGTGATGTTTATTTCTCTTGTTCTGTTTCTTCAGTTTGGCTTAGCCTGCATTGTACCTGTTAAAGCTGCTTAGGAGAGGGTGAATTGTTTCCATTCCCCAAGAGCTTTTTTAGGGGGTTTAATTGTGATTATTGCATTGCCTTGCCATATGTTAAAGGAGCAGCAGGATTCTGTCCCTAAATATACCTAAGAAAATGAGTCTACTGAATACCTATCATTATTAGGTGTCCTTATTGTAAGAAAGATGAAGTGCCTTCTCCAGCTCTTTATGTGGCTCATGATTAGATTTGTTAATGCAATCAAAACAATCTAATGCTGTTTCTTTTGGTACTAATGCACCTGCTCTTTGTTCATTACAGGATAATGTTGAAGTAGTGCCTCCTGTCATGAAACATTTTTTCAAGACTGCAGTTTCTAAAGTGTGGGCTGCTCTTCCACCTTCAAAAAAGCGTAAAAGGTCAGTTCAGATTACACCTTCTACAAGTGCTATGTGCCCTGAGAACAGGGATACTGTTTTTTCTTCAGATGGCGACGTTTCCTCTAGAGATGAGGATTTGTCATCTGATGCAAACTCTTTTTTTTTGTTTAAAGTTGAACATATTTGTTCTCTTTCAAAAGAGGTCTTAGAAACTTTAGGATCTTTAACCCCTAAAGTAGCTAATGATAAGCCTTGTAATGGTTTTAATTCAGTTTTTAAGACTGATGTTAATCTCCCTGAGGTTTTTCCTGTACCTGATGCTGTCTTTGACATGATCTCAAGGGAATGATTTAAATCAGGTATTTAATTTACGTTTTTTTCAAGATTTAAAAAGTTATATCCTTTACCTGCTGCTAATCTAGATTTATGGGAAACATTCCCAAGGTGGGTGGGGACATATCCACTCTGGATAAACATACAACTATTTCTTTTGAAGTTTTTTTACAAACCCTTTAGACAGAAAGTTATAATCTTTTTATAGAAGGGCATTTTCTCTTGTAAAGGTTTATCCAGTCCACGGGTTCATCCATTACTTGTGGGACATTCTCCTTCCCAACAGGAAGCTGCAAGAGGACACCCACAGCAGAGCTGTCTATATAGCTCCTCCCCTAACTGCCACCCCCAGTCACTCTCTTGCAGCTCTCGACAAGAAAGGAAGTATCAAGAGATATGTGGTGACTTAGTGTAGTGTTACCTTCAATCAAGCGTTTGTTATTTTTAAACGGTACCGGCGTTGTACTGTTTTACTCTCAGGCAGAAATTGGAAGAAGAATTCTGCCTGGAGGTTTGATGATCTTAGCGGTTTGTAACTAAGGTCCATTGCTGTTCTCATACATAACTGAAGAGTATGGAAAGAAAACTTCAGTTGGGGGGACGGTCTGCAGATTACCTGCTTTGAGGTATGTTCAGTATATTTTTTTCTAGAGAGATGATAAGGTCTAGAAAATGCTGACAAGTGCCTAGTATATTTGAGGTAAGCCTGATACAGTGATTTAACAACGACTGGGATCATGCTTGCAAAAAAGGGTAATATTCATGTTAATACTCATGTTACTTAGTGTAAAAACGTTTGCATGGTTTATAGAAAAAACATTTTTTCTCTGAGGGTGATAAATCTTTATTTGGGGCCTAGTTTTCCACATGGCTAGTTAGATTACTCATAGGAGTACTTTTTTAAGGCCCTCTGACATTGAGTGCATGGTGGGAGGGGCCTATTTTCACGCTCTAAATGCGCAGTTGATTTTCAGACATCCAGCTTCCCTAAAGGAGTCCTCTGGCATCTAGGACCACTATAGAGGGTTTTTTTCCTACAAAAATCGTGTTTAAGGGCAGGTAGGAGCCACAGAAGAGCTGTGGCAGTGTGTTTGACTGTTTGTTAACGGTTTTAACGTTTTTCTAATCCGTTTTTGGGCCTAAGGGGTTAATCATCCATTTGCAAGTGGGTGCAATGCTGCTTTAGTCCCTTATACACACTGTAAAAAATTCGTAGTTTTTACTACTTTTTAACACTGTTTTGCAGTTTATGTGGTAGTTTTTTTCTCTTAAAGGCACAGTACCGTTTTTGTATAATTGCTTTTTCACATTTATTAAAGTGTTTTCCAAGCTTGCTGGTCTCATTACTAGTCTGTTAAACATGTCTGACATAGAGGAAACTCCTTGTTCATTCTGTTTAGAAGCCATTGTGGAACCCCCTCTTAGAATGTGTACCAAATGCACTGACCTTTCTATAAGTTATAAAGACCATATTATGGCTTTAAAAGATTTATCACCAGAGGTTTCTCAGACTGACAAAAGGGAGGTTATGCCATCTAGCTCTCCCCATGTGTCAGAACCTATAACTCCCGCTCAAGTGACGCCAAGTACATCTAACGCGTCCAATGCGTTTACCTTACAAGACATGGCGGCAGTTATGAATCATGCCCTCACAGAGGTATTGTCCAAACTGCCAGGGTTACAAGAAAAGCAAGACAGCTCTGGGGATAGAACAAATACAGAGCTTTCTGACGCTTTAGAAGCTATGTCTGATATACCCTCACAATGTGCAGAAGCCGAAGCAGGAGAGCTTCTATCTGTGGGTGACATTTCTGATTCAGGGAAGGCATTACTTCAGTCTGACTCTGAAATGACAGCGTTTAAATTTAAGCTTGAACACCTCCGCTTGTTGCTCAGGGAGGTTTTAGCGACTCTGGATGACTGTGACACCATTGTAGTCCCAGAGAAATTGTGTAAAATGGACAAATACTTTGCAGTGCCGGTTTACACTGACGTTTTTCCAATCCCTAAGAGGTTTTCAGAAATTATTACTAAGGAATGGGATAGACCAGGTGTACCGTTCTCTCCCCTTCCTGCTTTTAAAAAGATGTTTCCTATAGACGCCGCAACACGGGACTCGTGGCAGACGGTCCCTAAGGTGGAGGGAGCAGTCTCTACCCTAGCTAAGCGTACAACTATCCCTGTCGAAGACAGTTGTGCTTTCCTAGATCCAATGGAAAGAAAATTAGAGCGTTTCCTTAAGAAAATCTTTATACAACAAGGTTTTATTCTCCAGCCTCCAGCATGCATTGCCCCAGTCACTATTGCAGCGGCTTTCTGGTTCGAGTCTCTTGAGGAGGCTCTACAGGTGGAGACCCCGTTGGATGATATCCTAGACAGGCTTAAAGCTCTTAAGTTAGCCAATTCATTTATTTCTCACGCCGTTTTTCATTTAACCAAGCTAACGGCTAAGAATTCAGGTTTTGCCATTCAGGCGCTTAGGGCGCTATGGCTTAAATCCTGGTCAGCTGACGTTACTTCAAAGTCTAAGCTTCTCAACATCCCCTTCAAAGGGGCCTGGACTGAAGGAGATCATTTCTGATATTACTGGAAGAAAAGGTCATGTCCTTCCCCAAGGATAGGTTCAACAAATTAAGGACCAAACAGACTAATTTTCGTACCTTTCGAAACTTCAAGAGTGCCGCAGCTTCAACTTCCTCTACTGCAAAACAAGAGGGAACTTTTGCCCAGTCCAAACCAGTCTGGAGACCTAACCAGGCTTGGAACAAGGGGAAACAGGCCAAAAAACCTGCTGCTGCCTCTAAGACAGCATGAAGGAGTAGTCCCTGATCCGGGACCGGATCTAGTGGGGGGCAGACTTTCTCTCTTCGTCCAGGCTTGGGCAAGAGACAACCAGAATCCCTGGGCTCTGGAGATTGTTTCCCAGGTATATCTTCTGGATTTCAAAGCTTCATCTCCAAAGGGGAGATTTCATCTCTCACAATTATCTGCAAACCAGATAAAGAGAGAGGCATTCTTACGTTGCATTCAAGACCTACTGGTTATGGGAGTGATACACCCAATTCCAAGGGAGGAACAGGGGCAGGGCTTCTATTCAAATCTGTTTATAGTTGCCAAAAAAGAGGGCACTTTCAGACCAAGCGTGGATCTCAAGATCCTAAACAAATTTCTCAGGGTCCCATCCTTCAAGATGGAGACTATTCGAATCATCCTACCTATAATCCAGGAGGGTCAATATATGACTACCGTGGACTTAAAGGATGCTTATCTACACATTCCGATACACAGAGATCATCATCAGTTTCTCAGGTTCTCCTTCCTAGACAGGCATTACCAGTTTGTGGCTCTTCCCTTTGGGTTAGCCACGGCACCAAGAATCTTTACAAAGGTTCTAGGGTCCCTTCTGGCGGTTCTAAGACCGGGGGCATATCGGTGGCCCCTTATCTAGATGACATTCTGATACAGGCGTCGACTTTTCAAATCACCAGGTCCCATACGGGCATTGTTCTGGCATTCCTGAGGTCTCACGGGTGGAAGGTGAACGAAGGAAAGAGTTCTCTCTCCCCTCTGACAAGAGTTTCCTTCCTAGGAACTCTGATAGATTCAGTAGAAATTAATATTTTTCTGACAGAGGTCATGTTGTCAAAGCTTCTAGCTTCCTGCCGTGCTCTTCATTCCACTCCTCGGCCGTCAGTGGCTCAGTGTATGGAAGTAATCGGCTTAATGGTAGCGGCAATGGACATAGTTCCGTTTGCCCGCCTACATCTCAGACCACTGCAACTTTGCATGCTCAATCAGTGGAATGGGGATTACACAGATTTGTCCCCTCTGCTAAATCTGGATCAAGAGACCAGGGATTCTCTTCTCTGGTGGCTATCTCGGGTCCATCTGTCCAGAGGAATGAGTTTCCGCGGGCCAGAATGAACTTTAGTGACGACAGATGCATGCCTTCTGGGCTGGGGCGCAGTCTGGAACTCCCTGAAGGCTCAGGGTTCGTGGACTCAGGAGGAATCCCTCCTTCCGATAAACATTCTGGAACTAAGAGCGATATTCAATGCTCTTCAGGCTTGGCCTCAGCTAGCTGTGGTCAGGTTCATCAGATTTCAGTCTGACAACATCACGACTGTAGCCTATATCAACTATCAGGGGGGAACAAAGCCCCCTGGTAATGTTGGAGGTTTCAAGGCTAATTCTATGGGCAGAGGTTCACTCTTGCCATCTCTCAGCTATCCATATCCCAGGAGTAGAGAACTGGGAGGCGGATTTTCTAAGTCGGCAGACTTTTCATCCGGGGGAGTGGGAGCTCCATCCGGAGGTATTTGCCCAGTTGATTCAACTATGGGGCAAACCAGAACTGGATCTCATGGCGTCTCGTCAGAACGCCAAGCTTCCTCGTTACGGGTCCAGATCCAGGGATCCCAAGACAGCGCTGATAGATACTCTAGCAGAGCCTTGGTCCTTCAATCTGGCTTATGTGTTTCCACCATTTCCTCTGCTCCCTCGTCTGATTGCCAAGATCAAGCAGGAGACAGCTTCAGTGATTTTGATAGCTCCTGCGTGGCCACGCAGGACTTGGTATGCAGATCTGGTGGACATGTCATCCTTCTACTTCAAGGTCCCTTAAAACATCCAAATCTAATTTCTCTGCGTATGACTGCTTGGAGATTGAACGCTTGATTCTATCAAAGTGTGGTTTTTCCGAGTCAGTCATTGATAACTTAATTCAGGCTCGAAAGCCTGTCACTAGGAAAATCTATCATAAGATATGGTGTAAATATCTTCATTGGCGTGAATACAAGGGTTTATTCATGGAGTAAAGTCAGGATTCCTAGGATATTATCCTTTCTCCAAGAAGGATTGGAGAAGGGATTGTCAGCTAGTTCCGTAAAGGGACAGATTTCTGCTCTGTCTATTCTTTTGCACAAACGTCTGGCTGAGGTTCCAGACGTCCAGGCGTTTTGTCAGGCTTTGGTTAGAATCAAGCCTGTGTTTAAACCTGTTGCTCCGCCATGGAGTTTATATTTAGTTCTTAAAGTTCTTCAAGGGGTTCCGTTTGAACCTTTGCATTCCATAGATATTAAGCTCTTATCTTGGAAAGTTCTGTTTTTAGTAGCTATCTCCTCGGCTCGAAGAGTTTCAGAGTTATCTGCTTTACAGTGTGATTCCCCTTATCTGATTTTCCATGCAGATAAGGTAGTTTTACGTACCAAACCTGGGTTTCTTCCTAAAGAGGTATCTAATAAGAATATCAATCAGGAGATCGTTGTTCCTTCATTATGTCCTATTCCTTCCTCAAAGACATTACACAATCTTGATGTAGTTCATGCTTTAAAGTTTTATTTACAAGCCACGAAGGATTTTCGTCAAATATCTGCTTTGTTTGTTGTCTACTCTGGACAGAGGAGAGGCCAAAAGGCTTCGTCAACTTCTCTTTCTTTTTGGCTGAGAAGCTTAATCCGCTTAACTTATGAGACTGCTGGCCAGCAGCCTCCTGAAAGAATTACAGCTCATTCCACTAGAGTGGTAGCTTCCACATGGGCTTTTAAAAATGAGGCCTCTGTTGAACAGATTTGTAAGGCGGCGACTTGGTTTTCGCTTCATACTTTTTCTAAATTCTACAAATTTGATACTTTTGCTTCCTCGGAGGCTAATTTTGGGAGAAAGGTCTTACAGGCAGTGGTGCCTTCCGTTTAAGTGCCTGCCTTGTCCCTCCCTTAATCCGTGTCCTAAAGCTTTGGTATTGGTATCCCACAAGTAATGGATGAACCCGTGGACTGGATACACCTTTACAAGAGAAAACAAAATTTATGCTTACCTGATAAATTTATTTCTCTTCTGGTGTATCCAGTCCACGGCCCGTCCTGTCATTTAAAAAAAAAAAATCTAATCTGTCAAACAAATTAATCTAGCTACATTACACTTATCGTTTTCTCAAAACGAAGAACCGATAATCTAATAAACATTTATTTTATTTTCATCTTTGATGTCACATTATCCATCCCACTACAAAGGGCGGTCTTAAATGCTCTGCTTTTTGCATAAATTATACTACGCAATTTCAATATTTTGACACCTGCGCATTATTCATGATGTTTACATGCATGCTCAATGCATTTTCTGAAGGTTTTTGCTTTGTCTACTTAGAAGCTCAATGCATGTGCAAATAAAAACTATATCCATAGTCCTCACTATGCAAATCAATTGTACTGGCAAACGATCCTATCAATCGAAAACCACATATTTATTATTTATAGCCTGTCTCATGTTGCTATGCACATGTTGGAAACAGCCTTTCATGGAAAAAAATTTTTTTATTTAAGGTGCTGTTTTCAACGAGTGCGTCTGTGATGATGATGCGCATCTGTCAGCTACGTAAAATGACTGCGGTCACATGACCGTAACGCTGACGTCACAAATCGGAAAAAATAATTAGAATATGCATGCGTTAACTTTATGGAATACACAGCGCATGCGTTGGCTTCCCACACTGTACCCGGAACAAAACTAAAAGGAGGACTGCGGTTGCCCATCGTGATTGGCTAATGCGAATTAGCCTCACGGTGGGTTTGGAAATTTGCATAGTTTGACAACGGTATAGCTGCTGAACTACAAAAAAAGTGCAGCGTGAGTTATTTAGACGTAGTTTATATTTACAATAATTTTTATTTAACTTTGAGAAAATGTCTTACCTTACCATCCCTTTAATATCTAAAGCATTTCTTTAACAATTCTTGCCAGAAGCAGCCTTATTGTTTAAATCCAGGTCTGCTGATATGGTGTAGAAATCTAGATTATTGTCTCTTTCCTTTCAAGGAAAGAAGTTATTTGGTTCTGATTTAGATTCGATTAGTGCCATTGTTACTGGTGGTAAATTGGCTTTTTTTCCTCAAGACAAAGTCTAGAGGGAAATTCAAAGCTTTTAATCATTTTCATTCTTTTTTTCAGAATATGGAACAGAAAACTTACACTTCCGCTCCAAAGCAAGGGACCTAATGCTAACTGGAACAAGTCAAAGCAGGATAGGAAATCTATCCCTAACTTTTAATGCTGCATGAAGGTGCAGCCTCTGGTAGGGGTAAAATTAAGCCTTTTCCAGGAGGCTTGGTTTCAGTCAGTTCCAGACACCTGGGTTCAGAATATTGTTTCTAATTGATATCAAAAAGGATTCAGAACAAGGCCTCACAGGGGAAGTTTTTTTTTATGTCCAATGTTCCAAGGAATCCTGTAAAATCTCAAGATTTTCTTCAGTCTGTGTCAGATCTGGAAGTGATTGTTCCAGTTCCTTTGCAGGATTTTATTCAAATCTCTTCACTGTTCCAGGAGGAAGGTACTTTCAGACCATTTCTTGATCTAAAGGTGCTGAACAAGTCTAAGGATTTCATCTTTCAGAAGGGAAACTATCAGGAGTATTCTCTCTTTTATTCAGCTAGGTCACAGTTTATGTCCACAATAGATTTAAAGGATGCTTAAGCATGTTCCTATTCACAGGGATTTCCAGTTTCTAAGGTTTGCCTTTCTGGACAGTTTTTTTCAGTTTCTTGCTCTTCCATTTGTGAATATTCTTTGAGCTGTAATCAGACCAATGTTTCTGGGTGCCGCTTTGTCTCAAGGTATTGCAGTGTTTCCATACCTGGACAATATCTTGGTTCAAGCTCTAATTTTTCCTTTAGCCGACTCATATTGTTTCTTCAACAGCATAATTGAAGGATCAATTTTCCAAAGAGTTGTTTGGTTCTTAAGACAAAGGTAACTATAATATTTCAATTCTCATTCATACAAATAACTATTAAAATAAAAAGAAAAATAGGATCTCATGCATACATAAGGCTAAAGCTCTCAAAAACACTTAAACCAGGGAAAACTCTGCAACTCCCATAATATCCTTTATAGTCTAAAGTATTAACAGCCAACAGTCACTATATTTGTCTAAGAAAAAGCCCTTACAATCCGAGGGATGAAATTATCTTAGTTTTAATCATTTTAAGCTAAACTGCACGGCTGAAATAACCAATTATTTTAATGGGACACAGGTTTAAATCTCGGTAAGCAACATAAAAAGAAGGACTGGAGAGACAGAGCTACCGCTGACACGCGTTTCGCAAAAACGCTTCTTCAGAGGGGGTGCGGGCTGCCTCCTTAGCAGCCTGTTTGACAGTCCATAAATCCCACCTTCCAATGTAATAGGAGAGAAGCTTAGTTACAATTGCCAGATTGAGGGAGTCGTATCAGAAGCATCACTGCTGACATGAGTACTCGAGTTTGGATAAGGCAGGGCAAGATACAACTAATAATTCAAATCTGTTGACGAACACCGCCAATCAGAGGTATATGGGATCATAGTGGGATGTGCCTCAGAGCAGCTGTGTGCGAAATAGCAGATGCTATTGGATGATCATGTTTACCTACAAATGACAGCTTAAACCGCAGACAAGAAATGTAAATTGAGTTTGAGAGATATCGTACACATAAATGACCAATATGAACAGTATATTACATTGCGAATAAACATATATTGAAAATTAACTAGATCGATAATATTTATATTATCATTCAGTATCAATCCGTACTTATTATAACAACCAACTTGCTCTCAGATATAAGTACATAATCTGCCCAACCATTCATCAAAAATTAGGTATAAATAACAGTGAGGCAGAAAAAAAACAGAATTTATGCTTACCTGATAAATTACTTTCTCCAACGGTGTGTCCGGTCCACGGCGTCATCCTTACTTGTGGGATATTCTCTTCCCCAACAGGAAATGGCAAAGAGTCCCAGCAAAGCTGGTCACATGATCCCTCCTAGGCTCCGCCCACCCCAGTCATTCGACCGACGGACAGGAGGAAATATATATAGGAGAAACCATATGATACCGTGGTGACTGTAGTTAGAGAAAATAATTCATCAGACCTGATTAAAAAACCAGGGCGGGCCGTGGACCGGACACACCGTTGGAGAAAGTAATTTATCAGGTAAGCATAAATTCTGTTTTCTCCAACATTGGTGTGTCCGGTCCACGGCGTCATCCTTACTTGTGGGAACCAATACCAAAGCTTTAGGACACGGATGAAGGGAGGGAGCAAATCAGGTCACCTAAATGGAAGGCACCACGGCTTGCAAAACCTTTCTCCCAAAAATAGCCTCCGAAGAAGCAAAAGTATCAAATTTGTAAAATTTGGCAAAAGTGTGCAGTGAAGACCAAGTCGCTGTCTTACATATCTGGTCAACAGAAGCCTCGTTCTTGAAGGCCCATGTGGAAGCCACAGCCCTAGTGGAGTGAGCTGTGATTCTTTCAGGAGGCTGCCGTCCGGCAGTCTCATAAGCCAATCGGATAATGCTTTTAAGCCAAAAGGAAAGAGAGGTAGAAGTCGCTTTTTGACCTCTCCTTTTACCAGAATAAACAACAAACAAGGAAGATGTTTGTCTGAAATCTTTTGTAGCCTCTAAATAGAATTTTAGAGCATGGACTACGTCCAAATTGTGTAACAAACGTTGCTTCTTTGAAACTGGATTCGGACACAAAGAAGGTACAACTATCTCCTGGTTAATATTTTTGTTGGAAACAACTTTCGGAAGAAAACCAGGCTTAGTACGCAAAACCACCTTATCTGCATGGAACACCAGATAGGGCGGAGAACACTGCAGAGCAGATAACTCTGAAACTCTTCTAGCAGAAGAAATTGCAACCAAAAACAAAACTTTCCAAGATAATAACTTAATATCTACAGAATGTAAGGGTTCAAACGGAACCCCTTGAAGAACTGAAAGAACTAGATTTAGACTCCAGGGAGGAGTCAAAGGTCTGTAAACAGGCTTGATCCTAACCAGAGCCTGAACAAATGCTTGAACATCTGGCACAGCTGCCAGTCTTTTGTGAAGTAAAACAGATAAAGCAGAGATCTGTCCCTTCAGGGAACTTGCAGATAATCCTTTCTCCAAACCTTCTTGTAGAAAGGATAGAATCTTAGGAATTTTTATCTTGTTCCATGGGAATCCTTTAGATTCACACCAACAGATATATTTTTTCCATATTTTATGGTAAATTTTTCTAGTTACAGGCTTTCTAGCCTGAATCAGAGTATCTATTACAGAATCTGAAAACCCACGCTTTGATAAAATCAAGCGTTCAAACTCCAAGCCGTCAGTTGGAGGGAAACCAGATTCGGATGTTCGAATGGACCCTGAACAAGAAGGTCCTGTCTCAAAGGTAGCTTCCATGGTGGAGCCGATGACATATTCACCAGGTCTGCATACCAAGTCCTGCGTGGCCACGCAGGAGCTATCAAGATCACCAAGGCCCTCTCCTGATTGATCCTGGCTACCAGCCTGGGGATGAGAGGAAACGGTGGGAATACATAAGCTAGGTTGAAGGTCCAAGGTGCTACTAGTGCATCTACTAGGGTCGCCTTGGGATCCCTGGATCTGGACCCGTAGCAAGGAACCTTGAAGTTCTGACGAGACGCCATCAGATCCATGTCTGGAATGCCCCATAATTGAGTTATTTGGGCAAAGATTTCCGGATGGAGTTCCCACTCCCCCGGATGGAATGTCTGACGACTCAGAAAATCCGCTTCCCAATTTTCCACTCCTGGGATGTGGATCGCAGACAAGTGGCAGGAGTGATCCTCCGCCCATTGAATTATCTTGGTCACTTCTTTCATCGCCAGGGAAGTCCTTGTTCCCCCCTGATGATTGATATATGCAACGGTCCTCATGTTTTCTGACTGAAACCTTATGAATTTGGCCTTTGCTAGTTGAGGCCAAGCTCTGAGAGCATTGAATATCGCTCTCAGTTCCAGAATGTTTATCGGGAGAAGAGACTCTTCCCGAGACCATAGACCCTGAGCTTTCAGGGATTCCCAGACCGCGCCCCAGCCCACTAGGCTGTATAATCCCCATTCCACTGTCTGAGCATGCACAGTTGTAATGGTCTTAGATGAATTCGTGCAAAAGGAACTATGTCCATTGTTGCAACCATCAATCCTATTACTTCCATGCACTGCGCTATGGAAGGACGAGGAACAGAATGAAGTACTTGACAAGAGCTTAGAAGTTTTGATTTTCTGACCTCTGTCAGAAAAATCCTCATTTCTAAGGAATCTATTATTGTTCCCAAGAAGGGAACTCTTGTTGACGGGGACAGAGAACTTTTTTCTTTGTTCACCTTCCATCCGTGAGATCTGAGAAAGGCTAGGACGATGTCCGTATGGGCCTTTGCTTTTGACAGGGACGACGCTTGAATCAGGATGTCGTCCAAGTAAGGTACTACTGCAATGCCCCTTGGTCTTAGAACCGCTAGAAGGGACCCTAGTACCTTTGTGAAAATCCTTGGAGCAGTGGCTAATCCAAATGGAAGTGCCACAAACTGGTAATGCTTGTCCAGAAAAACGAACCTTAGGAACTGATGATGTTCCTTGTGGATAGGAATATGTAGGTACGCATCCTTTAAATCCACGGTAGTCATAAATTGATTTTCCTGGATAGTAGGTAGGATTGTTCGAATAGTTTCCATTTTGAACGATGGTACCCTGAGAAATTTGTTTAGGATCTTTAGATCCAAAATTGGTCTGAATGTTCCCTCTTTTTTGGGAATTATGAACAGATTGGAATAAAATCCCATTCCTTGTTCTCTTATTGGAACTGGATGTATCACTCCCATCTTTAACAGGTCTTCTACACAATGTAAGAATGCCTGTCTATTTATTTGGTTTGAAGATAATTGAGACCTGTGGAACCTTCCCCTTGGGGGTAGTTCCTTGAATTCCAGGAGATAACCTTGAGAAACTATTTCTAGCGCCCAAGGATCCTGAACATCTCTTGCCCAAGCCTGAGCAAAGAGAGAAAGTCTGCCCCCCACTAGATCCAGTCCCGGATCGGGGGCTATCCCTTCATGCTGTTTTGGTAGCAGTGGTAGGCTTCTTGGCCTGCTTACCCTTGTTCCAGCCTTGCATTGGTTTCCAGGCTGGTTTGGGTTGTGAAGTATTACCCTCTTGCTTAGAGGATACAGAATTAGAGACTGGTCCGTTTCTGCGAAAGGGACGAAAATTAGGCTTATTATTAGCCTTAAAAGATCTATCCTGTGGGAGGGCGTGGCCCTTTCCCCCAGTGATGTCTGAAATAATCTCTTTCAAATCAGGTCCAAATAATGTTTTACCTTTGAAAGGAATGTTAAGCAATTTTGTCTTGGAAGACACATCCGCTGACCAAGACTTTAGCCAAAGCACTCTGCGCGCCACGACAGCAAACCCTGAATTTTTCGCCGCTAATCTAGCTAATTGCAAAGCGGCATCTAAAACAAAAGAGTTAGCCAATTTAAGTGCTTGAACTCTGTCCATAACCTCCTCATACGAAGATTCTTTACTGAGCGATTTTTCTAGTTCCTCGAACCAGAAACACGCTGCCGTAGTGACAGGAACAATGCATGAAATTGGTTGTAGAAGGTAACCTTGCTGTACAAAAATCTTTTTAAGCAAACCCTCTAATTTCTTATCCATAGGATCTTTGAAAGCACAACTATCTTCGATAGGAATAGTAGTGCGTTTGTTTAGAGTAGAAACCGCCCCCTCGACCTTGGGGACTGTCTGCCATAAGTCCTTTCTGGGGTCGACTATAGGAAATAATTTCTTAAATATAGGGGGGGGGGGAACAAAAGGTATGCCGGGCCTTTCCCACTCTTTATTTACTATGTCCGCCACCCGCTTGGGTATAGGAAAAGCGTCGGGGGGCACCGGAACCTCTAGGAACTTGTCCATCTTACATAATTTCTCTGGAATGACCAAATTGTCACAATCATCCAGAGTAGATAACACCTCCTTAAGCAGTGCGCGGAGATGTTCTAATTTAAATTTAAATGTCACAACATCAGGTTCAGCTTGATGAGAAATTTTTCCTGAATCTGAAATTTCTCCATCAGACAAAACCTCCCTCATGGCCCCTTGAGATTGGTGTGAGGGTATGTCAGAACAGTTATCATCAGCGTCCTCTTGCTCTTCAGTGTTTAAAACAGAGCAATCGCGCTTTCTCTGATAAGTAGGCATTTTGGATAAAAGATTTGCTATGGAGTTATCCATTACAGCCGTTAATTGTTGCATGGTAATAAGTATTGGCGCACTAGATGTACTAGGGGCCTCCTGTGTGGGCATAACTGGTGTAGACACAGTAGGGGATGATGTAGTATCATGTTTACTCCCCTCATTTGAGGAATCATCTTGGGCAATATCATTATCTGTTGCATTACTGTCCTTACTTTGTTTGGACACTATGGCACAATTATCACATAAATTTAAATGGGGAGACACATTGGCTTTCATACATATAGAACATAGCTTATCTGATGGTACAGACATGTTAAACAGGCTTAAACTTGTCAACAAAGCACAAAAAACGTTTTAAAATAAAACCGTTACTGTCACTTTAAATTTCAAACTGAAAACACTTTATTACTGAATATGTGAAAAAGTATGAAGGAATTGTTCAAAATTCACCAAAATTTCACCACAGTGTCTTAAAGCATTAAAAGTATTGCACACCAAATTTCAGAGCTTTAACCCTTAAATTAATTTAACCCCTATACAGTCCCAGAATGAGGCTCTGTCTATAACTAGAAAGGCCCCCATCTGAAAAAGGTGTCCAACACAGTGCCTGCCGTTTTTCTAAACGTTCCCCAAGATTATAATACCAATAATTAGTTAGAATCTGCATAATATGCCTAGTAAAGCAATTGTTTTAGCCCAGAAAAATGTCTACCAGTTTTTAAGCCCTTTTTGAAGCCCTTTATTCTTTTATGTTTAACTAAGAAAATGGCTTACCGGTCCCCATGAGGGGAAATGACAGCCTTCCAGCATTACATGGTCTTGTTAGAAATATGGCTAGTCATACCTTAAGCAGAAAAGACTGCTAACTGTTTCCCCCAACTGAAGTTACTTCATCTCAACAGTCCTGTGTGGAAACAGCAATCGATTTTAGTTACTGTCTGCTAAAATCATCTTCCTCTTACAAACAGAAATCTTCATCCTTTTCTGTTTCAGAGTAAATAGTACATACCAGCACTATTTTAAAATAACAAACACTTGATAGAAGAATAAAACTACATTTAAACACCAAAAAACTCTTAACCATCTCCGTGGAGATGTTGCCTGTGCAACGGCAAAGAGAATGACTGGGGTGGGCGGAGCCTAGGAGGGATCATGTGACCAGCTTTGCTGGGACTCTTTGCCATTTCCTGTTGGGGAAGAGAATATCCCACAATTAAGGATGACGCCGTGGACCGGACACACCAATGTTGGAGAAACATAATTTATGTAAGAACTTACCTGATAAATTCATTTCTTTCATATTAGCAAGAGTCCATGAGCTAGTGACGTATGGGATATACATTCCTACCAGGAGGGGCAAAGTTTCCCAAACCTTAAAATGCCTATAAATACACCCCTCACCACACCCACAATTCAGTTTAACGAATAGCCAAGAAGTGGGGTGATAAGAAAAAAGTGCGAAAGCATATAAAATAAGGAATTGGAATAATTGTGCTTTATACAAAAAAATCATAACCACCACAAAAAAGGGCGGGCCTCATGGACTCTTGCTAATATGAAAGAAATGAATTTATCAGGTAAGTTCTTACATAAATTATGTTTTCTTTCATGTAATTAGCAAGAGTCCATGAGCTAGTGACGTATGGGATAATGACTACCCAAGATGTGGATCTTTCCACGCAAGAGTCACTAGAGAGGGAGGGATAAAATAAAGACAGCCAATTCCTGCTGAAAATAATCCACACCCAAAATAAAGTTTAATGAAAACATAAGCAGAAGATTCAAACTGAAACCGCTGCCTGAAGTACTTTTCTACCAAAAACTGCTTCAGAAGAAGAAAACACTTCAAAATGGTAGAATTTAGTAAAAGTATGCAAAGAGGACCAAGTTGCTGCTTTGCAAATCTGATCAACCGAAGCTTCATTCCTAAACGCCCAGGAAGTAGAAACTGACCTAGTAGAATGAGCTGTAATCCTTTGAGGCGGAGTTTTACCCGACTCGACATAGGCATGATGAAATAAAGATTTCAACCAAGATGCCAAAGAAATGGCAGAAGCTTTCTGGCTTTTTCTAGAACCAGAAAAGATGAAAGATATGCATCCTGTAAATCTATTTTAGACATATAATGCCCTTGCTGAACAAAAGGCAGGATAGTCCTTACAGCTACCATCTTGAATGTTGGTATCCTTACATAACGATTCAATATAGATAGATCCGGAACTGGTCTGAAGGAATTGACCTTCTTTGGTACAATGAAGAGATAGAATAAAACCCCAGCCCCTGTTCCAGAACTGGAACTGGCATAATTACTCCAGCCAACTCTAGATCTGAAACACATTTCAGAAATGCTTGAGCCTTTGCTGGGTTTACTGGGACACGGGAAAGAAAAAAATCTCTTTGCAGGAGGCCTTAACTTGAAGCCAAGTCTGTACCCTTCTGAAACAATGTTCTGAAACCAGAGATTGTGAACGGAATTGATCCAAATTTCTTTGAAAAGAACGTAAACTGCCCTATACCAGCTGAACTGGAATGAGGGCCGCACCTTCATGGGGACTTAGGAGCTGGCTTTGGTTTTCTATAAGGCTTGGATATATTCCAAAGTGAAGAAGATTTCCAAACTGATACCGCTCCTGAGGATGAAGGATCAGGCTTTTGTTCCTTGTTGATGAAAGGAACGAAAACAATTATTAGACCTAAATTTACCTCAGATTTTTTATCCTGTGGTAAAAAAGTTCCCTTCCTTCCAGTAACAGTTGAGATAAAAAAATCCAACTGAGAACCGAATAATTTATTACCCTGGAAAGAAAGGGATAGCAAAGTTGACTTAGAAGACATATCAGCATTCCAAGTTTTAAGCCATAAAGCTCTTCTAGCTAAAATAGTTAGAGACATATACCTGACATCAATTCTAATGATATCAAAGATGGCATCACAAATAAAATAATTAGCATGTTATAGAATAAAAATGCTATGAGAATTATGATCTGTTACTTGTTGCGCTAAAGCTTCTAACCAAAAAGTTGAAGCTGCAGCAACATCCGCTAAAAATATAGCAGGAGTAGAGACAGCCCCATTAACCTTAGGGATTTTGTCCCAAACTCTAATCTGTCAGATGGCACAGGATATAATTGCTTAAAACGTTTTAAAAGGAGTAAATTAATTACCCAAATTATTCCATTCCCTGGAAATTACTTCAGAAATAGCATCAGGGACAGGAAACACTTCTGGAATAACTACAGATTTAAAAACCTTATTTAAACGTTTAGTTTTAGTATCAAGAGGACCAGAATCCTCTATTTCTAATGCAATTAATACTTCTTTAAATAAAGAACGAATAAATTCCATCTTGAACAAATACAAAGATTTATCAGCATCAACCTCTGAGACAGAAACCTCTGAACCAGAAGAACCATTATCAGTATCAGAATGATGATGTTCATTTAAAAATTCATCTGAAAAAAGAGAAGTTTTAAAAGACTTTTATGTATACTAGAAGGAGAAATAACAGACATAGCCTTCTTAATGGATTTAGAAACAAAATCTCTTTTGTTATCAGGAACACTCTGAGTATTAGATGTTGACGGAACAGCAACAGGTAATGTAACAGTACTAAAGGAAATTTTATCTGCATTAACAAGTTTGTCATAACATTTAATACAAACAACAGCTGAAGGAACAGATACCAAAAGTGATACACTTAGCTTTGGTAGCTCCAGCACCGGGCAGCGATTTTCCTGAAGTATCTTCTGACTCAGTTGCAACGTGGAACATCTTGCGATATGTAATAGAAAAAACAACATATAAAGCAAAATTGATCAAATTCCTTAAATGACAGTTTCAGGAATGGGAAAAAAATGCCAGTGAACAAGCTTCTAGCAACCAGAAGCAATAAATAATGAGACTTAAATAATGTGGAGACAAAAGTGACGCCCATATTTTTTTAGCGCCAAATAAGACGCCCACATTATTTGGCGCCTAAATGCTTTTGGCGCCAAAAATGACGCCACATCCGGAACGCCGACACTTTTGACGCAAAAGAATGTAAAAAATGACGCAACTTCCGGCGACACGTATGACGCCGGAAACTGAAAAAAAAATTTTGCGCCAAAAAAGTCCGCGCCAAGAATGACGCAATAAAATTAAGCATTTTCAGCCCCCGCGAGCCTAACAGCCCACAGGGAAAAAGTCAAATTTTTTAAGGTAAGAAAAAATGATTGATTCAAATGCATTATCCCAAATATGAAACTGACTGTCTGAAAATAAGGAATGTTGAACATCCTGAGTCAAGGCAAATAAATGTTTGAATACATATATTTAGAACTTTATAAAAAAGTGCCCAACCATAGCTTAGAGTGTCACAGAAAATAAGACTTACTTACCCCAGGACACTCATCTACATGTTTGTAGAAAGCCAAACCAGTACTGAAACGAAAATCAGCAGAGGTAATGGTATATATATATATATATATGAGTATATCGTCGATCTGAAAAGGGAGGTAAGAGATGAATCTCTACGACCGATAACAGAGAACCTATGAAATAGACCCCGTAGAAGGAGATCATTGCATTCAAATAGGCAATACTCTCCTCACATCCCTCTGACATTCACTGCACGCTGAGAGGAAAACCGGGCTCCAACCTGCTGCGGAGCGCATATCAACGTAGAATCTAGCACAAACTTACTTCACCACCTCCATAGGAGGCAAAGTTTGTAAAACTGATTTGTGGGTGTGGTGAGGGGTGTATTTATAGGCATTTTAAGGTTTGGGAAACTTTGCCCCTCCTGGTAGGAATGTATATCCCATACGTCACTAGCTCATGGACTCTTGCTAATTACATGAAAGAAAAAGGACCTTGCGACAGAAGGTCTGGCCTTAACGGAAGAGTCCACGGTTGGCAAGAGGCCATCAGGACAAGATCCGCATACCAAAACCTGTGAGGCCATGCTGGAGCTACCAGCAGAACAAACGAGCATTCCTTCAGAATCTTGGAGATTACTCTTGGAAGAAGAACTAGAGGCGGAAAGATATAGGCAGGATGATACTTCCAAGGAAGTGATAATGCATCCACTGCCTCCGCCTGAGGATCCCGGGATCTGGACAGATACCTGGGAAGGTTCTTGTTTAGATGAGAGGCCATCAGATCTATTTCTGGAAGTCCCCACATTTGAACAATCTGAAGAAATACCTCTGGGTGAAGAGACCATTCGCCCGGATGTAACGTTTGGCGACTGAGATAATCCGCTTCCCAATTGTCTATACCTGGGATATGAACCGCAGAGATTAGACAGGAGCTGGATTCCGCCCAAACCAAAATTCGAGATACTTCTTTCATAGCCAGAGGACTGTGAGTCCCTCCTTGATGATTGATGTATGCCACAGCTGTGACATTGTCTATCTGAAAACAAATGAACAACTCTCTCTTCAGAAGAGGCCAAGACTGAAGAGCTCTGAAAATTGCACGGAGTTCAAAATATTGATCGGTAATCTCACCTCCTGAGATTCCCAAACCCCTTGTGCCGTCAGAGACCCCCACACAGCTCCCCAACCTGTAAGACTTGCATCTGTTGAGATTATAGTCCAGGTCAGAAGAACAAAGAAGCCCCCTGAACTAAACGATGGTGAACTGTCCACCATGTCAGAGAGTGTCGTATAATCGGTTTAAAGATATTAATTGAGATATCTTTGTGTAATCCCTGCACCACTGGTTCAGCATACAGAGCTGAAGAGGTCGCATGTGAAAACGAGCAAAGGAGATCGCATCCGATGCGGCAGTCCTAAGACCTAAAATTTCCATGCATAAGGCTACCAAAGGGAATGATTGTGACTGAAGGTTTTGACAAGCTGATATCAATGTTAAATTTCTCTTATCTGACAAGGACAGAGTCATAGACACTGAATCTATCTGGAAACCTAAAAAGGTTACCCTTGTCTGAGGAAACAATGAACTGAATGGTAAATTGATCCTCCAACCATGATCTTGAAGAAACAACACAAGTCGATTCATATTAGATTCTGCGAAAATGTGAAGACTGAGCAAGTACCAAGATATCGTCCAAATAAGGAAATACCAAAACCCTGTTCTCTGATTACAGACAGAAGGGCACCGAGAACCTTTGAAAAAAATTCTTGGAGCTGACGCTAGGCCAAACGGTAGAGCCACAAAAACTGGTAATGCTTGTCTAAAAAGAGAATCTCAGAAACTAAAAGTGATCTGGATGAATCGGAATATGCAGATATACATCCTGTTAATCTATTGTAGACATATAATGCCCTTGCTAAACAAAAGGCAGGATAGTCCTACAGTTACCATCTTGAATGTTGGTATCCTTACATAACGATTCAATAGATAGATCCGGAACTGGTCTGAAGGAATTGACCTTCTTTGGTACAATGAAGAGATAGAAAAACCCCAGCCCCTGTTCCAGAACTGGAACTGGCAAAATTACTCCAGCCAACTCTAGATCTGAAACCAGAGATTGTGAACGGAATTGATCCAAATTTCCTTGAAGAAAACATAAACTGCCCCATACCAGCTGAGCTGGAATGAGGGCCGCACCTTCATGGGTATTTAGGAGCTGGCTATAGGTTTCTATAAGGCTTGGATATATTCCAAACTGGAAAAGGTTTCCAAACTGATACCGCTCCTGAGGATGAAGGACCAGGCTTTTGTTCCTTATTGTGAGGAAAGGAACGAAAATGATTATTAGACCTAAATTTACCTTAGATTTTTTATCCTTTGGTAAAAAAGTTCCCTTCCCTCCAGTAATAGTTGAGATAATAGAATCCAACTGAAAATCGAATAATTTATTACCCTGGAAAGAAAGGGAAAGCAAAGTTGATTTAGAAGACATATCAGCATTCCAAGTTTTAAGCCATAAAGCTTTTCTAGCTAAAATAGCTAGAGACATATACCTGACATCAACTCTAATGATATCAAAAAATGGTATCACAAATAAAATTATTAGCATGTTATAGAATAATAATAATGCTATAAAATTATGATCTGTTACTTGTTGCGCTAAAGCTTCTAACCAAAAAGTTGAAGCTGCAGCAACATCCGCTAAAAATATAGCAGGTCTAAGAAGATTACCTGAACATAAGTAAGCTTTTCTTAGAAAGGATACAATTCCTATCTAAAGGATCCTTAAATGAAGTACTATCTGCCATAGGAATAGTAGTACGTTTAGCAGGAGTAGAGACAGCCCCATTAACCTTAGGGATTTTGTCCCAAAACTCTAATCTGTCAGATGGCACAGGATATAATTGCTTAAACGTTTAGAAGGAGTAAATGAATTACCCAAATTATTCCATTCCCTGGAAATTACTTCAGAAATAGCATCAGGGAGAAAAAATACTTCTGGAATAACTACAGGAGATTTAAAAACCTTATTTAAACGTTTAAATTTAGTATCAAGAGGACCAGAATCCTCTATTTCTAATGCAATTAATACTTCTTTAAGTAAAGAACGAATAAATTCCATCTTGAACAAATACAAGGATTTATCAGCATCAACCTCTGAGACAGAAACCTCTGAACCATTATCAGTATCAGAATGATGATGTTCATTTAAAAATTCATCTGCAAAAAAGAGAAGTTTTAAAAGACTTTTATGTATACTAGAAGGAGAAATAACAGACATAGCCTTCTTAATGGATTTAAAAAATAAAATCTCTTATATTATCAGGAACACTCTGAAAATTAGATGTTGACGGAACAGCAACAGGTAATGTAACAGTACTAAAGGAAATTTTATCTGCATTAATAAGCTTGTCATGACATGCAATACAAACAACAGCTGGAGAAACAGATACCAAAAGTTTATAGCAGATACACTTAGCTTGGTAGCTCCAGCACTGGGTAGCGATTTTCCTGAAGTATCTTCTGACTCAGTTGCAACGTGGAACATCTTGCAATATGTAATAGAAAAAACAACATATAAAGCAAAATTGATCAAATTCCTTAAATGACAGTTTCAGGAATGGGAAAAAAATGCCAGTAAACAAGTTTCTAGCAACCAGAAGCAATAAATAATGAGACTTAAATAACGTGGAGACAAAAATGACGCCCATATTTTTTAGCGCCAAAAAAGACGCCCACATTATTTGGCGCCTAAATGCTTTTGGCGCCAAAAATGACGCCACATCCGGAACGCCGACACTTTTGACGCAAAAAAAGTCAAAAAATGACGCAACTTCCGGCGACACGTATGACGCCGGAAACAGAAAAAAAAATTTGCGCCAAAAAAGTCCGCGCCAAGAATGACGCAATAAAATGAAGCATTTTCAGCCCCCGCGAGCCTAACAGCCCACAGGGAAAAAGTCAAATTTTTTAAGGTAAGAAAAAATGATTGAAACAAATGCATTTATCCCAAGTATGAAACTGACTGTCTGAAAATAAGGAATGTTGAACATCCTGAGTCAAGGCAAATAAATGTTTGAATACATATATTTAGAACTTTATAAAAAAAGTGCCTAACCATAGCTTAGAGTGTCACAGAAAATAAGCTTACTTACTTACCCCAGGACACTCATCTACATGTTGTAGAAAGCCAAACCAGTACTGAAACGAAAATCAGCAGAGGTAATGGTATATATATATGAGAGTATATCGTCGATCTGAAAAGGGAGGTAAGAGATGAATCTCTACGACCGATAACAGAGAACCTATGAAATAGACCCCGTAGAAGGAGATCATTGCATTCAAATAGGCAATACTCTCCTCACATCCCTCTGACATTCACTGCACGCTGAGAGGAAAACCGGGCTCCAACCTGCTGCGGAGCGCATATCAACGTAGAATCTAGCACAAACTTACTTCACCACCTCCATAGGAGGCAAAGTTTGTAAAACTGAATTGTGGGTGTGGTGAGGGGTGTATTTATAGGCATTTTAAGGTTTGGGAAACTTTGCCCCTCCTGGTAGGAATGTATATCCCATACGTCACTAGCTCATGGACTCTTGCTAATTACATGAAAGAAATAGATGCATATTCTATATGGAAGTTAGGCCATTACGGTTCAAGTTATATTATCCACTAATGATCAACTTAGTATCATATGCACATGCGAAGGTCCTTAGTCACAAATGAAGATATCAGTTACAGTCAAACTATTGGTAATCTTTTGATGTACTAATTTCATTTATGATTACTTATCAGCAGTACAAGTTAAGTCACATGAATCGACTGCCAGACGGATCAGTGCTGTCTAAACGAGTAGTAGGTTAGTAAGTTGAAAGCTAATGTTATCCTAACCTCCAAATATCCCATCTGATCTAGCTCATAGTATAGAATCAGTTGAAAAATAATACTAAGTCATAACGGAAATACAAAACAATTCCTTAGTAAAAAATCAACAAAGTGTCACATAAAGCACCCTACATTAATGTTTTTATATAATACCCAAAAGGATATTTCAATATTAATGGGAAATTTCTAATGGATAATGAAGTTTATTTTGAAAGGAACGAATGGGCAAAAGTTAAAGAAAATGTGATAAAAAATAAAGGAAAAATTAATATGTGAAAAGTGAAGTGGAAATGGCAAAAAAATAATGAAATAAAGTGGAGTGGAAATGATAATGAAATAATAACAGTGTGACTAACATGTGATAAAAATACACTCATATGATAGCATATATAATTATGCAATAGTGATGAATGATCGTTGAAGTAAAAAGTGTATTAATAAAAGATTGTGTTATGTGTATTAGTGAGTTATAAATATACATAATTATTAAAATCATTCATGCCTTTGTGTTTTACAAAATCTAATAAATAGATAAATTTGCATTCCATTTTTAGAAGTGCTTTTTTAGCATCACCACCTCTTATTCCTAAATTGACCCTTTGAATTGCTGTGTATCTTAGTTCTGTAGGTATACTCTTATATTGTTTAAAATGTTTTGCTACAGATGTCAATTTTTTACCTCTGGCTTCATCTCTGTTGGCATTCTTATTATTATTTACATATTCCAGAATGCATTACCCGTACTTCACGTGTGGTCATCCCAACATAAGTAATTTTGCAAGAGCAAAATAGTGCATATATAACTCCTACAGTTCTACATGCGAAGTGTGCTTTTAATTCATGTTTTTTACCAGTTTTGTCAGCGATAGTTTTGGTTTTTAAGACATACTTGCATGCAGAGCATGTGCTACAGGAATACATCCCTGGGTCTCTATCTTTTCTTTTGGCAGATCTTACAAAGTGGCTGGATACTAGTGTATCTCTCAGACTGGTGGGTCTCCTATATCCTATAGACTTATAGAGACTCTACTGCCAATAGCAGAATTCAGGATGGGATCATTTTGTAATATTTTCCAATAATCATTAATTATTTTAGTCACTTGTGACATTTGAGGATTATAAATGGTTATTAATCTTGGATAAGATTCTTTTGACACTTTGTCCTTAGGGACAAGCAGTTATCTTTTGATATTTAGAGCTTTATATTTAGCTCTTTTGACAGATTTCCTCTAGTAATTAATCGCTGCATTAAAGCTTTGCTTTCTGTTATATAGATTTCATTACTAGAGCAATTACGTCGAAGGCGCAGGAATTCGCCATAAGGGATGGCCTTCAGGGTACATGGCAGGTGGGCACTGGTGCAACCGAAGCAACAAACGCCGCTGGTTGAAACAAATATCCTGTATGTTGAAACATCTTCCCTAACAAAGTCTCCATCTTTTATCCATGGGCTCTTTAAATGAAGAGCTATCCTCATGCGGGATAGTAGTACGTTTAGCAAGGGTGAAGATAGTGCCATCCCCTTTTAGGGATGGAACCTCACAACTCCATTGAGAGTACAGGACCGGGAACAATTTCTTAATAATGTTCGCCATCTAACAGGAGCAGGGAAGGATAAGGTACCACCCTGTCCTCAAACTCTATCCAATTTAGGAATCAAAGGTTTGGCAGGCAATATGGCCTCTGGAACCTCTGAATTCGCCAAAAATTTCCTTTAGAAGAAAACGCAAATTCCTAAAACTAAAGTCTGGTTCCTCCGCAGCCGGAGGTTTAGAGGCAGCAGACTCTGACCCAGAATGTTCATACTCTGAAGTCTCAGAAAGAACTTCATCCTCGGATAACCCTATCAGTAAAATCCATTAAATTATCTGATGTACTCCGGGAAGGAGTGCAATATGTAACCTTTCGCTTGCGCTTAGCAGAGCGAGGTAAAATATTAAAGGCTGCAGACAATGCCGTCTTAACTGCTTAGTAACGTCTGGTGAATAAAAGGCCCCCTCCAGATGGAGGATCCAGCAATGCTACGGGAAACTGCATGTGTAGAGGGATAAGGATGTAGGGTACGCACCCCACTAGACGACAACTCCCCAGAGGTGGACGGCTCCATGGTATCACATTATCAAGGCATATGGAACATAATTGAGAGGGCGGATCTAAGGCCTCCTCACAATATAAACAGGAATTACTCTTTAGGAATAGAGGGAGTACCCTCTAAAGAAACAAAATCCTCCCTCACTAGTGCAATAACCGGAGAAACTATAGAAATAAAACAATCTTATTCTATTAAAAAAAAAAAACACAGCATCTTTATACCCCAATGGCTGGGGCGTTCACCACCTCCTATAACACAGACAGTACAGAGGTTTATGACTCCTCTCTGATAGACACCAGGTCAGGAAAAGAGAGAATGAATAACATGGTGAACAATGTAGGACCGTCCCTGCTATGCAAAAAAGCGCGCCAAGCTTGTAAGCTGCACAGCTCTCAAAGTGAAAGTGAAACCTGTATATTCCATAACAGTCTATGAGCCCAAAACATCTCACACATAAAAACAGCATAAAATCAAATAAACATATAAGATTATTCCCCATTGTTCAATAATCCCAGGAGATACAAACCCTTGATTCTATACAGATAAAAGGAGTCTGTCAGGGTGCCAGGAATCAGACAGACGAGAAGTGAAAAAATAATCACACCTTTATCAATAGCAAAAAAATAATAAAAAGTCCACAAGTCAAATAAGCCAGGAATCAAAAACCAGAGCTGGTAGTCAGACGAGCCGGAATCAGGAACAAGGAGTACAGCAGAGCCAGGAACAAGCCAGGGATCAGGAACCAGGAGGGACGTCAGACAGCCAGGTAATACACAGGAGCTCTCACAAACAGGTCTGAGACAATGCAAGGGCAAAGCATACTGAACAGAGGCCCTTTAACTAATAAGTGATGACATCACAATTCTGAGACTACATCCTGTCTCACACGGATGATGTACACCAGTCTGGCCATAAAAGAAAGTGCAGGAAATGAGCAGCATCACACAGTATGCACCAGAGTAAGAAAGAGAGATGAGTTAAATGGCTGCCAGCAGCACATGACAAACAAAACAGAGAACAAACCCTGACAAAGTCACACTGTGACCCTGTCTTCTTGCGTTATCATACATGTATACAAAAACGAAACAATCTTACCAGAATCTATGCCATGGAACAGTAACTCGGTCCTTCAAGTTTGACAGATAGTAGCATTGCTTCTGACATGGACTTGAGTAAAGAAAGCAGGCAGCGAAACTCTTCAACGCTGATTGCTTATGGAGCTTTTAATATGAGTTGGGATGGTTTCGCAGAAAGACTCTCCCTGCATCTCCGGACTCTTTCATCTATGCTCTCACTGAGAGGCTGACAGGACTACCTAAAACTCCAGTCACATCTCGAAAAGTACTACCCTCCATAAGAGACTGTGGGGGAGGTATTTAAGCCTTTGGCTGGGGTGTCTTTGCTTCCTCCTGGTGGCCAGGTTCAGTATTTCCCACGAGTAAGGAATGCAGCTGTGGACTCTTCCCATATTAAGAAGGAAAACATAGAATAAGAAGACATAATGCTTAAATCTAGATAAACTTCTTCTGGAAACAGGATAGGGATAAAAAAACAAACAAACATGTAAATGCTAACAATCCATAAAAAGGCACACATTAATATGTACAGAATCAAAAAAGATAAGATAAGCAGGATAGTGCTTATAATGATATCCTGTATATATCTCTACTGAAGACAGAGGGGGATACAAATTACAAATGCTAAACCCTTTAAAGAATACAGTAGAATGAGGTTAATCCCTATTTAATATGTATGTATAATACAAGGATAGGATAATCTAAGGGGCAAGAGTCCCGTGTGAGGCCTGAGTTCAGGACCTACAGATTATGAGACTGACGCGCTATCCATTGCGGTAACAAGCCCCCTGAAAGAGATTAATCTTTTAAAAAACAGAAATCACTTCAAAATGAGGGAGATTTCTCAATCTGAGGAAGTAACATTATTTTAACAAGGTAGAAGGGTACCCACCAGTTAACAAGCACTATGAAGGATAAAAAATAAAGTGAGAATTAGCACCTTATTTCTAAATATCCTTAACACAATAAAAATTATACTATAGTACTCACATACATGAAATAAGTTAAAATGAAATAAGCATATTAGGCTATATATGACTGAACATCATATAGTTTAAAACCTTCAAAACCATATGCCACCTTATCATGAAAAGGAAACTGACATGGAAGTACACAAAGTCAGAATTACAAATTCCAGATCAGATCAGATCTGATCAGCACTTTTAGAGACTGATAAAAATATATGTAACAATATTAAACGCCACTAGATGGCGTCAAATACCAAAAAACGCTGTTAAACAGAAATTCTGAAAAGTAGAAAAATTTAAACAGGCATAAAATACACAACATGAAATAACCTGTTAGGGAAAGAAAAACAATCAACCCGCAAACCAACATACCACCAAATGACGGGCATAAAGAAGCCCAAAATGAATAGAGGGATAAAATGCATCTCTTAACAAGGAGCATCCGGTCCGGTTCTAGACGGATATCTTTTAACCCCCACAGATACGTGTATGAAAAAAACAGAATACAGTATATACATTTAACCGTGAATAAGAGAGCTATTGTAATGATCAGGCAAGATCCTAAAGTAATCCATTACTTGAAAAACCCCTACGTAAGGTGTTACCATGCAGGGAAAAAGCAGCAAAGTGAACAGGGCCACTAGAGGGTTCTCAATCCCCTGGTACGGTTCCATAAAGAACCATTAGATAAATCAGTTTATAGTACCTGGAATCCCAGGAAGTCACCAGCTAGCCCTGCCGCTCCATAAAGCCTGAAAGAGACTCAAGGCAGCGCTTATAATAGTAAAATATCCTTAGGAAAGGATATAATACGCTTCCCCAGACCACTATATTTTCATTACAGTATAGTGCTCTGTCAGTGCTGCCCTAACTATTTATATCCCCAAATACAGAGATAATTAAGTCCTTACATCCACTAAGGAAATTAACCTAGAAGGCAAAAGCACTAACATGTGGATCCAGCTGCAGTGCAGGAACAGCTTCTTTAGTGCGACACATAAATTTAACTTCTGACAGGGATCTGTAGAAAAAGAAAAACAGAATAACCAACCCTGGTTTTCTATATAGGGGTAGCATAAATGTTGAAAGGTAAGCAAGGACTACCTCACCGTCTTCCAACTGCTAAAAGCCACCATTACTCTTACTAGAAATTGACATGGACGCAGCATAGCCCCAATACTTGCTTGTAGGGAAAAGCACCCATTAAAGGATTAAATATTTTCACATACTTCGCACACCCATCCTAATGAACAAGACGACGAATGACTGGGGGTTCATGGGAAGTGGGAGTGATACTTAAAAGCTTTGGTGGGGTGTTCTTTGCCTCCTCCTGGTGGCCAGGAGTTGAATTCCCACTAGTAATTAAATGGATTTGTGGACTCTCCATGCCATTGGAAAGAAATTAATATTTAATTGGTCACATAGGTCCTGAAATTTTAAACAACCTTCCTATAGATGTCAATTATTATATAATTATTATATTATATGTCATTGGTTTAGCACTTACATGTCTTGTCATTCACCAAATGTGCTCAGATAGCTCCCAGAATTGCATTGCTGCTAATACATATTAAAGTGTTTGTATAGGCCATCGTAGAAACTTCCCTTCAATATAATGCAAATTTGTCAATGCAGGGAAGTCATAGGTAGCTACTGTTACAACCTACATGGGACCATCCTTTTCTGTTTCTACTACAAGTAGGTCTAGTTTGCAATGTTGTCTTTCCTTACGGACTTATTAAATGTTAACACTCTACTCACTCCAGCACCGCCATGGAAACGCTTCTACCGCAATCCTATTTGGAGGTCATGAGAAGGTTGACAGTCATATTTATGACAGTGGCACTACAGTTTTTATCATATGCAGCAAATACTTTTTCTTAATATTTTTCAATAGAGCTCTATTACTATGTGATACTTTGGTCTGATTAGAACGGTTTTTGGAACTGTATTGCCATTCTCTCTAGATTATAAGAAATGTCATATGCCGACTCATTTACTGACCTATAATGTCTGTTTACATTAGTAAAATTGGTATTAATTTGCATATTTTGTCTACCTCTTATTAGGATATACTGTATATCTGGCATTTAATACTGAGTTTGAAAAATATATATGTAAAAATAGTATGTACCCTATATTCATTGAACTCTTGGAAGTTTCTGGAGTACTTCCAAGAGTACCACATGTCCCTTTGTTATTTTAATATAACAGCTATGACGTGACAAAAAACAAACAGTGGAAATTAAAGCACTGTTTGGATTAGTTGTGGGGGGAGACACAAACTGAAGCTTGGTGCAGGGACAATAAAAAAACTTGCAGACAACAAGAGTTTTGGTAAACATTCTAGATTGTAAGTTCCCATGGGAATAGGGCCCTCAATCCCTCCTATATGTGTTTGTAAATTACAAGTATTATACGGTTTTATTTATATGAATTGTATCCATGGACAGCGCTGCGGAATATGTTGGCGCTTCATAAATAAAGTATAATAATAATAAACATGAAATATAATTCCAAAATCTTGAAAGCAGAAAACAGAGAAAAGTTGAAAGTGAATGTGTTTGAAACACGATTTAGAAAGAAAAGACAAAATGCTTCAATAAAGAGCAAAATTATGCATATAGGATCCAAAATTCCAAAGGCCAATTATAGTCTAAATGGTACATTACTGACTGTAACTAAATGAGACTTGGGAATTATTATTTCAGAAGATTTAAAATTTGGTACACAATGCAGAAGTGCAGCCAGTAAGGCCAGTCGAATACTTAGTTGCATTGGGAGAGGTATTAGTAGCAGAAATAGCAAGCTTCTTATGCCACTTTACAGATCATTAGTTAGGCCAAATCTGGAATACTGTGTACAGTTCTAGAGACCATATCTTCAAAAAGATATAAATAAACTGTCCAAAAGAGTGCTGTTAAAATGGTATAGTTGAGGATAGAAGGGAAAGAGGTGACATGATAGAAACCTTTAAATATATGAAGGGACTTAATAAAGTAGAAGCTGAAAGCATTTTCCACAAAAAAAATAAATGCCAAAACAAGGGGTCACAATCTAAAGTTAGAGGGTAGAAGATTAAGGAGAAATTTGAGGAAGCATTTTTTTTTACAGAAAGGGTGGTGGATTCATGGAATAAACTTGTGGTAAATACAAAGACTGTAAAGGAATTCAAAAATGCCTGGGACATGCATAAGGCTATCCTAAGAAAAATATAACATATAATATGGGTAGACTTGATGGACCTTTTTGGTTCTTATCTACTGTCAAATTCTATGTTTCTATAAACCTTGACTGTAACTGGTTTAGAGACATATAATAGAATTGAAATTGCCTCTTCCGGAAACACTATAGCCATAAGAACAAAGCATTCAGTAGTCTAAGCACTTTTAATGTCCGATATTGAAAAGAAAAAAAAAACAAGATAAAAGATTAATTTAGCAATTAGTAATTTCCAGAACTAAATTAGGAGGTCCAGAAACGTTTTGGCTAGATTAGGATCAGAACAGTATTCAGCTGGACTTGCTTGCTTGATATGACTGCATTTCCATGGGAATATCGTTGTATTGCAAATAAACAATATTAGTCCAACAGTTACATGAGCTAAACATGCACAAAGCAGCAGTCACTGCTTTAACTCCTCCTAGCTATTCAATTAAAAATACAGGCCAGATGCCTTTAGGTGTTGCAATAGCAAAATGATGATAATTCTTACTCTTGGGGTAAAATATGGCTACTTCAAAAGTTGTTGTTGAGGGAATTAGATCTCTTTTGAACATTCATTTTTTTGGTAATTTCATAAGGATAAAGTTAATCAAATAAGCCTCACCTGCGCCTAACATCGTAAACTTCATTCCGAAATTCACTGACAATGATTTGTGGTCTGTGTCCTTGTGGATAATGTCTGGACATAAGTTGCTGCAGAGTTCTTTCATCTTTGTGATTATCACAACAGAAAGCTAGGAGCAGTCCTTTTATGCAACTTTCAACTGCCAGAGCGAGCTGTGGATCTTTAAGGCGAATGCAGGCACCTAAAAAATAAAATAAAGCCAAAGGATTATAACACATACACACATATTATTAGGTAGACTCGTTGACTGATACCATATGAAAACACTGCTAAGCTGGCCGTTTTACACCCTTTTGCTGAAGCTGTGTTTAGTATTGCATACCTTGCAATAAAATATTGATATCAGTGATTCTTCTCAATTTTGTCAGACCAAATAAATCATCATATGAAATAGAATGAAAAATAGAAAATAGTTAACAGCAGCATATTCATTATTTCCTTAATTACGTCAAACACACACTTTGGGGTCGATTTATCAAAGGCTTTGCAAGCATTTCGACCTACAACAGCTGTAGGTTCTCACAAGAGAACCTCACACTGTACTTCAGATCGCTGCTTCCCTAATCTTTTGACACCTCTAAAGTGGCGAAATGCAATCTCCGCGGTCTAGTACGACCGGGGAGATTGACAGCTCCTGCCCGCGGGTGATTGGCTGTGTGTGGGCAGGGTGCGGGATTGCTCGTGAGCGCAAAAAAAGAAAATGTATGCTTACCTGATAAATTCATTTCTTTTTTGACACAATGAGTCCACGGATCATCTTAATTACTAATGGGATATTCACCTCCTGGTCAGCAGGAGGAGGCAAAGAGCACCACAGCAGAGCTGTTAAATAGCTCCTCCCTTACCTCCCACTCCAGTCATTCGACCGAAGTTAGGAAAAGAAAGGAAAAGCCAAGGTGCAGAGGTGTCTGAAGTTTACAATAACCCAAAACCTGTCTAAAAGAACAGGACGGGCCGTGGACTCATCGTGTAAAAAAATAAATACATTTATCAGGTAAGCATACATTTTCTTTTCTTTTTTAAGACACGATGAGTCCACGGATCATCTTAATTACTAATGGGATTCAATACCCAAGCTATAGTACACAGATGATACGGGAGGGACAAGACAGGTAACCTAAACGGAAGGCACCACTGCTTGAAGAACCCTTCTCCCAAAAGCCGGCTCAGCCGAGGCAAAAGTGTCAAATTTGTAAAATTTTTAAAAAGTGTGAAGAGAGGACCAAGTTGCAGCCTTGCAAATCTGTTCCACAGAATCTACTTCATTTTTGAATGCCCATGAGGAAGCAATAGCCCTCGTGGAATGAGCCGTAACTCTCACGAGAGGCTGCTGGCCAGCAGTCTCATATGCAAAACGTATGATACTCTTCAGCGAAAAAGAAGGAAAAGTAGCTGTAGCTTTCTGTCCCTTACGTTTCCTGAGAAAACCACAAACAAAGAAAAAGACTGACGAAAGTCCTTAGTCGCCTGCAGGTAAAACTTTAAAGCACGGACCATGCCCAAATTGTGCAGAAGTCTTTCCTTCTGGGAAGAAGGATTAGGACACAAGAAAGGAACAACAATCTCCTGATTAATGTTCCGATCAGAAATAACCTTAGGAAGAAATCCTAATTTAGTACGTAAAACTACATTATCTGAATGGAAAATAAGGTAAGGTGACTCATACTGTGATGCCGAGAGCTCTGACACTCTCCGAGCAGAAGAAATAGTAACAAGAAATAAAACTTTCCAAGATAATAACGTAATATCTAAGAAATGCATAGGCTCAAACGGAGCCCCTTGAAAAATTTTGAGAATTAAATCAAGACCCCATGGAGGAGAAACTGGTTTGAACACAGGCCTGACAGAATGATAGTACGGAATGGCCACCAGACATTTCTGTAACAAAATAGATAATGCAGAGAATTGCCCCTTTAGGGAACTCGTCAAACCTTTTCTCCAAACCTTCTTGGAGAGAAGACAAAATTCTAAGAATCCTAACTCTACTCCATGGGTAGCCCTTGGATTCACACCAATAGAGACATTTACATCAAATCTTATGATAAATCCTTCTAGTTACAGGCTTACGAGCCTGAATCATGGTCTCTATGACCGAGTCAGAAAATCCCTGTTTGAATAAAAGTAAACGTTCCTTCAGAGAAACTAGATTTGGGTGAAGGAAGGGCCCCTGAATCCGAAGAACTTTACTCAACAGAAGTCTCCAGGGTGGCAGAGATGTCATCTCCACCAGATCAGCATACCAAATCCTGCAAGGCCAGGTCGGTGCTATGAAGATCACCAATGCCCTTTCCTGTTTGATTCGAGCAATTACTTGAGGAAACAGGTATGCTAGATTAAAGATCCAAGGGGCCGCCAGTTCATCTATCAGTTCCACCTGGGGGTCCCTGGACCTCGACCCGTATTTCGTGAGCTTGGCATTCTGTCATGATGCCATGAGATCTAATTTCGGCTGACCCCACTTGAAAATCAGGCTAGAGAACACTTCCGGATGAAGTTCCCACTCCCCCGGATGAAAGGTCTGTCTGCTCAGGAAATCCCCCTCCCAGTTGGGATGTGGATCGCTGACTGGTGGCAAGAATGGGCCTCCGCCCACTGAATTAATTTGGATACCTCTGTCGTCACTAAGGAACTCCTCGTTCCTCCTTGATGATTGATGTAAGCCACTGACGTTATGTTGTCCGACTGGAACCTGACAAACTGTACCGAGGCTAACTGAGGCCAGGCCAGAAGAGCATTGAAGATCGCTCTCAGTTTCAGAATGTTTATGGGTAGAACAGACTCTGACCGAGTCCATGTTCCCAGAGCCCTTAGAGAGCCCCAGACTGCTCCCCCCCTAGAAGGCTGGCATCTGTTGCCACAATCCCCTAAGATGGTCTGCGAAAGCAGATTCCCTAGGAGAGATGATCCAGAAACAACCACCATAGTAGAGAATCCCTTGTCTCCTACTCAAGTAGTAATCGAGGAGACAAGACCTCATAATCTCCGCTCCATTGTCTGAGCATGCTAAACTGTAGAAGTCTGAAATGGAAGCGAGCAAACGGGATGATGTCCATTGTCGCAACATCAGCCCGATTAACTCCATGCACTGGGCCACTGATGGCCGAGAAGAGGACTGAAGGACTAGACAAGCATCGATAATCTTTAGTTTCCTGACGTCAGTCAGAAAGATCTTTATAGACAGGGAGTCTAGTATGGTTCCTAAGAAAGCTATGTCCTTTAACTCCATGGTTGTCATAAATTGACTCCCTGTGAACAACGTAAGAATGGAACCAATAGCTTCCATCTGAGGACAGTACTCCAAAAAATTTGTTTAGACCCTTGAGATCTAAAATAGGTCTGAAGGTTCCCTCTTATTTGGGAACTACGAACAAGTTTGAATAAAATCCTAGATCCTGTCCCATGTCTCCTACGCAGAGTAAGAACGCTTTTCTTCTACTGCAGATAATCTTGAAAACAAAGACCTGCCCCTGGGAGAAAACAGACCTGTCATGCTGACTTTCATTCATCAGCAGGATCTCCAGATTCCAAGATTGACTGAGTCAACAGTAAAATTTGGACAACTCCTGCTTGGAAGAGTTGAACAACTTCCTTTGAAAAATCGAAAGGAAGTGAACTATACTGACAACTGCTTTCAAATTCTGAGGGAAGGAATTACCCTTACCTCACGTAATAGAGAAAATTCTTTAAATGTATTTCCCCGTAATGGGACTCAAACTTGAGTTGTCAAAGTCTTAAGTTGCTGCTCTAACCATTATACTAATTCAGAGCACTAAACAAGGTCTTCCCCTTATAGGGAATCACCCTTAACGTTCTGCTGGCCTTATGGCAAAGCCTGCTTCCAGTTTAAAAACCTTGAAGTGGAGCATCTGACAGAGCAGCGTTAGCTAACTTAATCACTTCAACCCTATTCTGGATTTCTTCGAGAGGAGTGTCTGTCCTGATAGAACAGACAACACATCAACCAGTATGTCACTGCACCAGTGACAAAGTAATGCAAAACGCAGGTAGTTGTAACTCTGACATACACACCCTTCCTGGGTACCATTGGAAAAAAAACTCCTTGAAAGAGTCCGCTAAATCTGGAGAAAAGGGGATGCCCAGTTTCTCCCCATCCTTCCGATCATCCTTAAAAAGATTGCTGGAAATAAAAGAATTGACTACGCCAGAGAAATTGTCGTCGTCCAGGGTAGCTCAAACCTCCTAAAATAACGAATGGAGGTGCTCAAGCTTAACTGAAAGAAAGCACTTCAGTATCAGACAAAGGAATTACACAGACAGAGTCTGAGCTTTCCCCTTATATACTACCGAAGTATCCTCCTCTTCATGCTCCAGGGAGGAAAATTCAGAATATATACTACTGTATTAGCAACTTTTCCTCAAGCGATTTATATACAGTATCGGAAAAACAGACAATACAAATGATATCGCTTAAAACAGACAATACAACAGATATGGCTGGAGAATAATTCTAGGTGAAGTTTGTGAGGAAGCGCAGGGCACTGCATGTGTGGGCTATAAACATTTTTGTACATTTTCGAGAAAATATTTTATTCCTCTTGAAAAAATCTCTCACAACATAGGGAACAGAGAACAGATGATTAATCAAATAAAAGTATTTAATTAACATATAAAAACTGTTACTGTCTCTTTAAATTTGATTAATCAAATATTCTGAACTATAATAAAAGTGAACACAAAGAACGTTACTGTCTCTTTAAATGTTAAAGAGAAACTTTCGTATGTTAGTGGGCAGAGATGATTTAGGAGATCGCATAACAGACTCTACTGTCTCATTAAGTTTAGTTTAAGTTTTTGTTCAAAGGTAAGCAGAAAACAGGGGTGGATCGGTACATAAGGAAGTCCGTTGTTGTTCAAGGTTGCTGCCTCAGCAAACCCCCTCTACACCTCAGCTTAACGCAGCTGAGGTGCCTGTCAGCCCATCCGTAGAAGATTCTGCTGTTACAGACGCGCTGCTCTAAGCACCTTAAAAATAAACAGCCTTTCCCGAAAACCGGAAAAAGAGGAACAGCTGCGCAACTTAAAAAGGCGCCACATAAGTACCGTCCATCGTGGGCGTATCAATAACCCTCTGCCACCATTACAAGCTTTATAAATAATTGCGTTGTTCATAAGTCTTAACATAAAAAAAGGAAATTTATTCTTACCTAATAAATGTATTTCTTTTTCGATACTATGAGTCCACGGATTTCATCCTTACTTGTGAGATTACGCCTCCTGGTCAGCAGGAGGAGGCAAAGAGCTCCACAGCAGAGCTGTATAAATAGCTCCTCCCTTCCCTCCCAACCCAGTCATTCGACCGAAGTTAGGAAGAGAAAGGAAAAACCAAGGAGCAGAGGTGTCTGAATTTTAACAAAAAGTTAATAACCTGTCTCATAGAACAGGGCGGGCCGTGGACTCATCGTATTGAGAGAAAAAAATAAAATTATCAGGTAAAAAAAAATTTCCTTTTCTTTTTCAAGATACCATGAGTCCACGGATTTCATCCTTACTTGTGGGATACAATACCAAAGCTATAGTACACGGATGAAACGGGAGGGACAAGACAGGAAACCTAAACGGAAGGCACCACTGCTTGAAGAACTTGTCTCCCAAAAACAGCCTCATTTGAGGCAAAGGTATCAAATTAGTCAAATCTGGAAAAAGAATAGTGCAAAACCGTTTTACAGAAACCTCATTTCGGAATATCCATGAGGAAGCAACAGCCCTAGTGGAATGAGCACTCTGCAGCCAAAAAGAAAATGACAAACAGAAGAAGAAGACTGAAGAAAGTCTTTAGTTGCTTGTAAGTAGAACTTCAAAGCACGGACTACGTCCAAATTATGTAACAGACGCTCCTTCTCTGTGGAAAGGAACATGAGATATGCATCCTTCAGACTCTTGAGATATAAGATAGGTGCGAAAGTTCCCTCCTTTTTTTGGGAACCACAAACAGATTTAAATAAACCACTGTCCCCGTTTCCGAATTGGAAAGGGAAAAAGTACTCCCATGAAGGAGAGGTCTCTTACACAGCGTAAGAACGCCTCTCTCTTATCTGGTCTACAGACAATCTAAAAAGAAAAAATAAATAAATAAATCTTCCTCTAGAGGAAGGATTTTCGAATTCCAGCTTGAGACGCTATTTCCCAGGGATCCTGAACATTTCCTATCCAAGCCTGGATGAAAAAAGACAGTCTACCCCCTACTAGATCTGGTCCCGGATCGGAGGCCAACCCTCCATGCCAACTAGGGAGCAGCAGCCATTACTATGGGAGAAAAAAATTAACAGAGCAGTTATACTGCATGGCCCGTGTAAGCACATAAAAGTACCCCCACACAGAGCCACAGTCAAAACATTGAATCCCTTCACACAAATATTAAAAAGGGAATTCCCCTCACACTGAGCTCGAGCATTACAGCTCATAAGAAATCTACCGGTCGGTTACCGTTATTAGTAAGGACCGCTAGAAGGAGAATCACAATTAGCCCCAGTGCCCTCCATATCGACCAAGCAACCCCTTGTACGATAGGAGACATATTGCAGCAACCCCTATAAGGAGCCCATTATCACAGGAGGTCTAGTACATAAAGTGCTCCAACTTATTCTGAGTCTTCTTCCCCCAGAAAAAAAGTTAGCACTTACCTGAAATGCTGTGCGACAGCATGGCCGTCCAGCAGGTTTTCAGAGGTTCTCTCCCTCCCATAGCCCTGTGGACAAAGATCAGCCTGAGGTAAAAGAGCTTAGGCTATCTGAATTAGGGCAGCAAATATGTAAAGGAGGCGCAGTGAGAATTATGTCCCACCAGTTCCTATTGCTTTAAAGCCACCAAATGCTTCTCTTTTCACTGAAGAGACTGATCTGGTCTAGGCTACACCCAAGAACAAAGTAGCACACTGTGGTACCACTTTTAAAAATAATAAACTCTTGATTGATGAATCTATAACTAACACCTTACTTTGCCTCTTCCTATCACTAACACAGGCAAAGAGAATGACTGGGTTGGGAGGGAAGGGAGGAGCTATTTATGCAGCTCTGCTGTGGAGCTCTTTGCCTCCTCCTGCTGACCAGGAGGCATAATCCCAGAAGGATGAAATCCGTGGACTCATCGTATCTTGAAAAAGAAAGCCCTACGCACGGAGCCTGCTCTAATGTTCATGCAGCAGTGCCCAAGCCCGTAATAGTTAATATGTACTCTCCCGGACGGTTAAAATTATGTTATGAAACCGCCGAGAGATGAGGTACAAGTCTCTTTCAGCCTCAGTGCCTGCGTCTCTCTAAGCACCAACCCTATTATCTCCTAACGCAGTAGGAGAATCTATCAACTTTAATGAGGCTTGTAGAACAATAAAAGCCAAAATTGTCATAGTGCCCCATAACATCATAGGAGAATTTATACCTTATTGGCAATGAGGCTTTGAATAAAATAATACTGTGCCCAAACTTTTTTCTGAGATCTTCCTCTATCCCTAGACAAAAAGTTAGCACTTACCTCATCCTCTGCCTGACAGCAAGGCAGATCCCAGATTTAAGAGGTCCTCTCCCTCCCATTGGCCTGTGGAAAAAACAAAATTTATGCTTACCTGATAAATTTATTTCTCTTGTGGTGTATCCAGTCCACGGATCATCCATTACTTGTGGGATATTCTCCTTCCCAACAGGAAGCTGCAAGAGGATCACCTACAGCAGAGTTGTCTATATAGCTCCTCCCCTAACTGCCACCTACCAGTCATTCGACCGAAGACTAGCAAGAGAAAGGAGAAACTATAGGGTGCAGTGGTGACTGTAGTTTAAAAATAAAAAACACCTGCCTTAAAATGACAGGGCGGGCCGTGGACTCGATACACCACAAGAGAAATAAATTTATCAGGTAAGCATAAATTTTGTTTTCTCTTGTAAGGTGTATCCAGTCCACGGATCATCCATTACTTGTGGGATACCAATACCAAAGCTATAGGACACGGATGAAGGGAGGGACAAGGCAGGCGCTTAAACGGAAGGCACCACTGCCTGTAAGACCTCTCTCCCAAAAACAGCCTCCGAAGAAGCAAAAGTATCAAATTTATAGAATTTAGAAAAAGTATGAAGCGAAGACCAAGTCGCCGCCTTACAAATCTGTTCAACAGAAGCCTCATTCTTAAAAGCCCATGTGGAAGCTACCGCTCTAGTAGAATGAGCTGTAATTCTTTCAGGAGGCTGCTGGCCAGCAGTCTCATAAGCTAAGCGGATTATACTTCTTAGCCAAAAAGATAGAGAAGTTGCCGAAGCCTTTTGGCCTCTCCTCTGTCCAGAGTAGACAACAAACAATGCAGATGTTGACGAAAATCTTTAGTAGCTTGTAAATAAAACTTTAAAGCGTGAACCACGTCAAGATTGTGTAATAGACGTTCCTTCTTTGAAGAAGGATTAGGACACAGTGACGGAACAACAATCTCCTGATTGATATTTTTATTAGATACCACCTTAGGCAGAAAACCAGGTTTGGTACGTAACACTACCTTATCTGCATGGAAAATGAGATAAGGGGAATCACATTGTAAAGCAGATAACTCCGAAACTCTTCGAGCCGAGGAGATAGCTACTAAAAACAGAACTTTCCAAGATAAGAGCTTAATATCTATGGAATGCAAAGGTTCAAAACGGAACCCCTTGAAGAACTTTAAGAACTAAATTTAAACTCCATGGCTGAGCAACAGGTTTAAAAACAGGCTTGATTCTAACCAGAGCCTGACAAAACGCCTGAACATCTGGAACCTCAGCCAGACGTTTGTGCAAAAGAATAGACAGAGCAGAAATCTGTCCCTTTAAGGAACTAGCTGATAAACCCTTCTCCAATCCTTCTTGGAGAAAAGATAATTTCCTAATAATCCTGACATTACTCCATGAGCAACCCTTGGATTCACACCAATGAAGATATTTACACCATATCTTATGATAGATTTTCCTGGTGACAGGCTTTCGCGCCTGTATTAAGGTATCAATGACCGACTCGGAAAAACCACGCTTTGATAAAATCAAGCGTTCAATCTCCAAGCAGTCAAACGCAGAGAAATTAGATTTGGATGGTTGAAAGGACCCTGAAGTAGAAGGTCCTGTCTCAGAGGCAGAGTCCATGGTGGAGAGGATGACATGTCCACCAGATCTGCATACCAAGTCCTGCGAGGCCACGCAGGTGCTATCAAAATCACCGAAGCTCTCTCCTGTTTGATCTTGGCAATCAGACGAGGGAGCAGAGGAAACAGTGGAAACACATAAGCCAGGTTGAAGGACCAAGGCACTGCTAGAGCATCAGTGCTGCCTTGGGATCCCTGGACCTGGAACCATAACAAGGAAGCTTGGCGTTCTGACGAGACGCCATGAGATCCAGTTCTGGTTTGCCCCAAAGTTGAATCAACTGTGCAAATACTTCCAGATGGAGCTCCCACTCCCCCGGATGAAAAGTCTGTCGATTTAGAAAATCCGCCTCCCAGTTCTCTACTCCTGGGATATGGATAGCTGATAGATGGCAAGAGTTTATCTCTGCCCATCGATTATCTTTGAAACCTCCAACATTGCTAGGGAACTCCTTGTTCCCCCTTGATGGTTGATGTGAGCTACAATCGTGATGTTGTCCGACTGAAATCTGATGAACCTGACCGCAGCTAGCTGACGCCAAGCCTGAAGAGCATTGAATATCGCTCTTAGTTCCAGAATGTTTATCGGAAGGAGCGCTTCCTCCTGAGTCCACGATCCCTGAGCCTTCAGGGAGTTCCAGACTGCACCCCAGCCCAGAAGGCTGACATCTGTTGTTACTATTGTCCAATCTGGCCTGAGGAAGGTCATACCTTTGGACAGATGGACCCGAGATAGCCACCAGAGAAGAGAATCCCTGGTCTCTTGATCCAGATTTAGTAGAGGGGACAAATCCGTGTAATCCCCATTCCACTGACTGAGCATGCAGAGTTGCAGCGGTCTGAGATGTAGGCGGGCAAACGGCACTATGTCCATTGCCGCTACCATTAAGCCGATTACTTCCATACACTGAACCACTGAAGGGCGAGAAGTAGAATAAAGAACACGGCAGGAATTTAGAAGTTTTGACAACCTGGCCTCTGTCAGGTAAATCTTCATTTCTACAGAATCTATCAGAGTTCCCAGGAAGGAAACTCTTGTGAGGGGATAGAGAACTCTTCTTTTCGTTCACTTTCCACCCATGAGACCTCAGGAATGCCAGAACAATGTCCGTATGGGACTTGGCAATTTGGAAATTCGACGCCTGTATCAGAATGTCGTCTAAGTAAGGGGCTACTGCTATGCCCCGCGGCCTTAGGACTGCCAGAAGTGACCCCAGAACCTTCGTAAAGATTTTTGGTGCCGTAGCTAACCCAAAGGGAAGAGCGACAAACTGGTAATGCCCGTCTAGGAAGGCGAACCTGAGAAACCGATGATGATCTTTGTGTATCGGAATGTGAAGATAAGCATCCTTTAAGTCCACGGTAGTCATGTATTGACCCTCCTGGATCATAGGTAGGATGGATAGTCTCCATCTTGAAAGATGGGACCCTGAGAAATTTGTTTAGGATCTTGAGATCTAAGATTGGTCTGAAGGTTCCCTCTTTCTTGGGAACCACAGAGAGATTTGAATAGAAGCCTTGCCCCTGTTCCTCCTTTGGAACTGGATGGATCACTCCCATAACTAGGTGGTCTTGAACACAATGTAAGAATGCCTCTCTCTTTATCTGGTCTGCAGATAATTGTGAGAGGTGAAATCTTCCTTTTGGGGAAGAAGCTTTGAAGTCCAGAAGATATCCCTGGGACACAATTTCCTACGCCCAGGGATCCTGGACATCTCTTCCCCAAGCCTGGGCGAAGAGAGAAAGTCTGCCCCCTACTAGATCCGTTACCGGATCGTGGGCTGATCTTTCATGCTGTCTTAGAGGCAGCAGCAGGCTTCTTGGCCTGCTTACCTTTGTTCCAGGCCTGGTTAGGTCTCCAGACCGGCTTGGACTGGGCAAAATTTCCCTCTTGTTTTGCATTAGAGGGAGTTGATGCCGCGCTCGTCTTAAAGTTTCGAAACGCACGAAAATTAGTTTGTTTGGTCCATAATTTATTAGACCTATCCTGAGGAAGGGCATGACCTTTTCCTCTAGTAATATCAGAAATGATCTCCTTCAGTCCAGGCCCGAATAGGGTCTGCCCCTTGAAGGGAATGTTTGGCTTAAATCCTGGTCAGCTGACGTTACTTCATAGCGCCCTACGCGCCTGTATAGCAAAACCTGAGTTCTTAGCCGTTAGTTTGGTTAAATGAACAACAGCGTCAGAAACAAATGAATTGGCTAGCTTAAGCGCTTTAAGCTTGTCAAGTATATCATCCAATGGAGTTTCTACCTGTAAGGCCTCTTCCAGAGACTCAAACCAGAAGGCCGCAGCAGCAGTGACCGGGGCAATGCATGCAAGAGGCTGGAGAATAAAACCTTGTTGAATAAACATTTTCTTAAGGTAACCCTCTAACTTTTTAACCATTGGATCTAGGAAAGCACAACTGTCCTCAACGGGAATAGTTGTACGCTTAGCTAGGGTAGAAACTGCTCCCTCCACCTTAGGGACCGTTTGCCATAAGTCCCGTGTAGCGGCATCTATTGGAAACATTTTCTTAAAAATAGGAGGGGGGGAGAACGGTAAACCTGGTCTATCCCATTCCTTAGTAATAATTTCTGAAAACCTTTTAGGTATTGGAAAAACATCAGTGTAAACAGGCACTGCATAGTATTTATCCAATCTACACAATTTCTCTGGCACTATAATGGTGTCAGTCATCCAGAGTAGCTAAAACCTCCCTGAGCAACACGCGGAGGTGATAAAGCTTAAATTTAAATGTAGACATATCAGAATCAGGTTGAAGCATCTTCCCTGAGTCAGAAAAATCACCCACAGAAAGAAGCTCTCCTGCCTCAGCTTCTGCATATTGTGAGGGGATATCAGACATAGCTACTAAAGCGTCAGAGAGCTCTGTATTTTTTCTAGTCCCAGAGCTGTCTCGCTTTCCTTGTAACCCTGGTAGTTTGGACAATACCGCTGTAAGGGTATAATCCATAACTGCCGCCATGTCTTGTAAAGTAAACGCCATGGGCGCGCTAGATGTACTTGGCGCCACTTGAGCGGGAGTCAAAGGTTCTGACACGTGGGGCGAGTTAGTCGGCATAACTTCCCCCTTGTCAATTTTCTCTGGTGATAAATCTTTTAAAGACAGAATATGATCTTTATAACTTAAAGTAAAATCAGTACATTTGGTACACATTCTAAGAGGGGGTTCCACAATGGCTTCTAAACATAATGAACAAGGAGTTTCCTCTATGTCAGACATGTTTAAACAGACTAGCAATGAGACCAGCAAGCTTGGAAAACACTTTGATAAATGTAAACAAGCAAAAAATAAAAACGGTACTGTGCCTTTAAGAGAAACAAATTTTGTCAGAAATTGAAAAACAGTGATAAAAAGCAGTAAATCTTACGAAATTTTTACAGTGTGTATAATAGAGCATTGCACCCACTTGCAAATGGATGATTAACCCCTTAGTTTCAAAACCGGACAAAAAAAAAAGATATAAACGTTTTTTAACAGTCACAACAAATGCCACAGCTCTGCTGTGGCCCTACCTGCCCATACAACGACTTTTGAAGGCACAAAAACCCTTTGTAGAGGTCCTAAGTGTTCAGGGGACTCCTTCAGGGAAGCTGGAAGTCTCAAGCTGCAAAAACTACTGCACGATTTAGGCCTGAAATTAGGCCCCTCCCAACCTGTACTCACAGTGAGAGGGCCATAAAAAACTATCCCTAGGCAAAATCTAGCCAGCCATGTGGAAAAAACTGGGCCCCGATAAAGTTTTATCACCAATATATAGATAAAAATGTTTAAACACTTCCAGCAAACGTTATCTTATTTTCAGTAATGTGAGAAAGTAATAAGAATATTACCTTTTACAGCAAGCATGATACTAGTTATTAAATCACTGTTATCAGGCTTACCTTAAATAAATCCGGTATTAACAGCATTTTCTAGCATATTCATTTCTCTAGAAAAATTTAAACTGCACATACCTCATAGCAGGAGACCCTGCACGCTATTCCCATAGCTGAAGTTACCTCATCTCAGTTATGTGTGAGAACAGCAACAGATCTTAGTTACAACCTGCTAAGATCATCAAAAACCACAGGCAGACTCTTCTTCAACTTTCTGCCTGAGGCTAAAACAGTACAACTCCGGTACCATTTGAAAATAATAAACTTTTGATTGAAGATAAACTACATAAATTCACCACATCTCTCTAGCTACTTCCTATCTTATCGAGAGCTGCAAGAGAATGACTGGTAGGTGGCAGTTAGGGGAGGAGCTATATAGACAGCTCTGCTGTGGGTGTTCCTCTTGCAGCTTCATGTTGGGAAGGAGAATATCCCACAAGTAATGGATGATCCGTGGACTGGATACACCTTACAAGAGAAAAGGCATCTTGATAAAGGCCCCAGGCTGAAAAGCGTAGAGATTGCTGACAGTCACAGGATACCTAAATACAGAACCCAGCAGGTGAGAGGTCTTTCCCGTGTTCGGGCTGGCTAGGACAGGTACATCGAGCCATATCCCACTTTCTAGGGACAGACTCCATATGTGTAATTCCTATCCAAGGATCCAGTAACCGTTCCAGCCTCAATCACCTGGCTTAAGGGTTATACAGACACGAGGAGAAATCCACAATTGGATCAGAAAATTCCTGAAGGACCCGGATTTAAACCAAAGAAAGAAAGCAAGGGAGAACACACGGAACTACTTCACCAAAAGACCGGCCGGTCACAACTTTAACTGAGGAAATCCAGAGTATGCACAATATACCAAGGTTTTTATAATAAGAGACAATCTGCCTATACACGCATATATGACAGATAAATCTACTAACTACCATTTATAATTGTGATAAACCACCGTAGACCTGGAATATCAATGTCTGAGTAAAAATACGTGGTATTCACACTTATCTAGCTAGTACACTGTAATACTAGATCTGTACCGAAAAATTGTAATTGTAACAAACATAATATACGATACATGTTTGTTAAGGAAAATAAACTTTTTGTTGTGTATTAAATGTTGCAAATTAGAGCCGCTTTCATAAAACCACGATTATAGTTTAAAACCAGCGGTAATACTGATAGAATATAACAAGTATAAATTTTAAATACAAAATTGTTTTAATGATGTTTTAAATCTAGATGCCGGCATCTATGTGTTAGCTTTTACTGTCAACTAATTCACGATAGGAATCTTATCTGTATAGGAATAAAAATACATATATCTTTAAGCATTTGCTCCTTCCTTTTTTTCGTCATATTTTACAATAATATCTATGAGATATATAAAAAACCATAGGACATAAGACTATCCTAAAAATATAAGAATTATTCTATCATCCCGGTTATATGATCAAAATAAACCGGGGATCCTCATATATCAAAATAGTAATCCCAAAATTGGAGAACCCAAAACAGGGACACCCTCACATTCAGATAAAAATCGATCCGAGATCACATACATTTATTTCACTCTATAAGACTCGCAGCTGTTTAGCGCTATCCCAACCACTTTTTCTTTTCTTCTAAATTTTGGTGATAGTGTTTTTGAGGTTACATCACCTTTCGGGATTAGCTAAGAGTCTGAGTGTAGAATCTTTGTATTAACCTTACCCCCTATAAGAGAAAAGGCATGCTGAGTAATCCTTTTCCTCAGACTAAAGGCATACAGGGCAGCAAAATACATGGGAGGCGCGGTGAGAATTATGTCCCACAAGTTCCCATTGCTTTAAAGCCTACAAAAGCGCTACTAAAGAGACTGATATGGACTACGGCTACACCCTAGAACAAAGCAGCACAATATTGCTCTACATTCAAAATAATAAACTCTTGATTGAAGAACCTTATCTAACACCTCACTTTACCTCTTCCTATCACTAACTTAGGCAAAGAGAATGACTGGAGTGGGAGGGAAGGTAGGAGCTATTTAACAGCTCTGCTGTGGTGCCGTTGCCTCCTCCTGCTGACCAGGAGGTGAATATCCCATTAGTAATTAAGATGATCCGTGGACTCATTGGGTATTAAAAAAGAAATAGCTGGTGGGCAAAAAGAATGACTGGGTTGGGAAGGGAGGAGCTATTTATACAGCTCTGCTGTGAAACTCTCTGCCTCCTCCTGCTGACCAGGAGGCGTAATATCACAAGTAAGGATGAAATCCGTGGACTCATTGTATCTTGAAAAAAAGCCCTACACACTGAACCTGCTCTAATGTTCATGCAGCAGTGCCCAAGCCCGTAATAGTTAATATGTACTCTCCCGGTCGGTTAAAATTATGTTATGAAACTACCGGGAGATGAGGTACATGTCTCTTTCAGCCCCAGTGCCTGCGTCTCTCTAAGCACCAACCCTATTATCTCATAATGCAGTAGGAGAATCTATCAACTTTAATGAGGCTTGTAGAACAATAAAAGCCAAAACTGTCATAGTGCCCCATAACATCATAGAAGAATTTATACCTTATTGGCAATGAGGCTTTGAATAAAATAATACTGTGCCCAAACTTTTTTCTGAGATCTTCCTCTATCCCTAGACAAAAAGTTAGCACTTACCTCATCCTCTGCCTGACAGCAAGGCAGATCCCAGATTTAAGAGGTCCTCTCCCTCCCATTGACCTGTGGAAAAAAGGCATGCTGAGTTATCCTTTTCCTCAGACAAAAGGCATACAGGGCAGCAAAATACATGGGAGGCGCAGTGAGAATTATGTCCCACAAGTTCCCATTGCTTTAAAGCCACCAAAAGCTCTACTAAAGAGACTGATATGGACTACGGCTACACCCTAGAAAAACAGAATTTATGCTTACCTGATAAATTACTTTCTCCAACGGTGTGTCCGGTCCACGGCGTCATCCATTACTTGTGGGAATATTCTCTTCCTCAACAGGAAATGGCAAAGAGCACAGCAAAAGCTGCCCATATAGCCCCTCCTCAGGCTCCGCCCCCCAGTCATTCGACCGACGGTTAGGAGAAAAAAAGGAGAAACTATAGGGTGCCGTGGTGACTGTAGTGTATAGAGAAAAAAATTTTTCAAACCTGATTAAAAAACCAGGGCGGGCCGTGGACCGGACACACCGTTGGAGAAAGTAATTTATCAGGTAAGCATAAATTCTGTTTTCTCCAACATTGGTGTGTACGGTCCACGGCATCATCCATTAGTTGTGGGAACCAATACCAAAGCTTTAGGACACGGATGAAGGGAGGGAGCAAATCAGGTTACCTAAACGGAAGGCACCACGGCTTGCAAAACCTTTCTCCAAAAAATAGCCTCCGAAGAAGCATAAGTATCAAATTTGTAGAATTTGGCAAAAGTGTGCAGAGAAGACCAAGTCGCTGCCTTACATATCTAATCAACAGAAGCCTCGTTCTTGAAGGCCCATGTGGAAGCCACAGCCCTAGTAGAGTGAGCTGTGATTCGTTCAGGAGGCTGCCGTCCGGCAGTCTCATAAGCCAATCGGATGATGCTTTTCAGCCAGAAAGAAAGAGAGGTAGCAGTAGCTTTTTGTCCTCTCCTCTTACCAGAATAAACAACAAACAAAGATGAAGTTTGTCTGAAATCCTTTGTTGCTTCTAAATAGAACTTTAAAGCACGGACCACATCTAAATTGTGTAACAAACGTTCCTTCTTTGAAACTGGATTTGGACACAGAGAAGGAACAACTATTTCCTGGTTAATATTCTTGTTGGAAACTACTTTTGGAAGAAAACCAGGTTTAGTACGCAAAACAACCTTATCTGAATGGAACACTAGATAAGGTGGATCACACTGCAAAGCAGATAATTCAGAAACTCTTCTAGCAGAAGAAATAGCAACCAAAAACAGAACTTTCCAAGATAGTAACTTGATATCTATGGAATGTAAAGGTTCAAACGGAACCCCTTGAAGAACTGAAAGAACTAAATTTAGACTCCAAGGAGGAGTCATGGGTCTGTAAACAGGCTTGATTCTGACCAAAGCCTGTACAAAAGCTTGTACATCTGGTACAGCTGCCAGTCGTTTGTGTAACAACACAGATAAAGCAGAAATCTGTCCTTTTAGAGAACTCGCTGACAACCCTTTATCCAAACCCTTTTGGAGAAAGGAGAGAATCTTAGGAATTTTAATCTTACTCCAGGCGAATCCCTTGGATTCACACCAACAGATATATTTTTTCCATATTTTATGGTAAATCTTTCTAGTCACAGGTTTTCTGGCTTGAACCAGAGTATCTATCACTGAATTCGAAAACCCACGCTTGGATAAAATCAAGCGTTCAATTTCCAAGCAGTCAGCTGCAGAGAAACTAGATTTGGATGTTTGAATGGACCTTGTACTAGAAGATCCTGTCTCAAAGGTAACTTCCATGGTGGAGCCGATGACATATTCACCAGGTCTGCATACCAAGTCCTGCGTGGCCACGCAGGAGCTATCAGAATCACCGAGGCCTTCTCCTGTTTGATCCTGGCTACGAGCCTGGGAAGGAGAGGGAACGGTGGAAACACATAAGCTAGGTTGAACGACCAAGGCGCCACTAATGCATCCACTAGAGTCGCCTTGGGATCCCTGGATCTGGACCCGTAGCAAGGAACCTTGAAGTTCTGACGAGACGCCATCAGATCCATGTCTGGAATGCCCCATAATTGAGTCAACTGGGCAAAGACCTCAGGGTGGAGTTCCCACTCCCCCGGATGGAAAGTCTGACGACTCAGATAATCCGCCTCCCAGTTGTCTACTCCAGGGATGTGAATTGCAGATAGATGGCAGGAGTGATCCTCCGCCCATTTGATGATCTTGGATACCTCTCTCATCGCCAAGGAACTCTTTGTTCCTCCCTGATGGTTGATGTAAGCTACAGTCGTCATGTTGTCTGACTGGAATCTTATGAATCCGGCCTTCGCTAGTTGAGGCCAAGCCCGGAGAGCATTGAATATCGCTCTCAGTTCCAGGATGTTTATCGGAAGAAGAGACTCTTCCCGAGACCATAGACCCTGAGCTTTCAGGGAATCCCAGACCGCGCCCCAGCCTAATAGACTGGCGTCGGTCGTGACAATGACCCACTCTGGTCTGCGGAAACTCATTCCCTGAGACAGGTGATTCTGAGTCAACCACCAACGGAGTGAGTCTCTGGTCACCTGGTCTACTTGAATCTGTGGAGACAAGTCTGCATAGTCCCCATTCCACTGCATCCAAAAGAAACTGCGCAATTATGGCGCGAAAATGAGGCTCTGCCTACTATAGTGAAAGGCCCTTCCTGACTGGAAAGGTGTCTAAACGACTGCCTGGCGCCTAAAAACGTTCCCCAACAATAAAAGTTTTAGAAATCACTTAAAACTTCATAAAAAACTTAAATAAAGCAATCGATTTAGCCCACAAGAGTGTCAACCAGTGTATAGCCCATAATAAGCCTTCATTCTGTTAAGAGTCTAAGAAAATGGCTTACCGATCCCCAAGAGGGGAAATGACAGTCTTCTAGCATTACACAGTCTTGTTAGAAAATGGACTAGTCATACCTTAAGCAGAAAAGTCTGCAAACTGTTCCCCCCAACTGAAGTTCTCTGGGCTCAACAGTCCTGCGTGGGAACAGCAATTGATTTTAGTTACTGCTGCTAAAATCATACTCCTCTTTTAAACAGAACTCTTCATCCCTTTCTGTTTTAGAGTAAATAGTACAAACCGGCACTATTTTAAAATAACAAACTCTTGATAGCAGAATAAAAACTACAACTAAACACCACATACTCTTCACCATCTCCGTGGAGATGCTATTTGTTCAGAGCGGCAAAAAGAATGACTGGGGGGCGGAGCCTGAGGAGGGGCTATATGGGCAGCTTTTGCTGTGCTCTTTGGCATTTCCTGTTGGGGAAGAGAATATTCCCACAAGTAATGGATGACGCAGTGGACCGGACACACCAATGTTGGAGAAAAAGCAGCACAATATTGCACTACATTCAAAATAATAAACTCTTGATTGAAGAATCTTATCTAACACCTCACTTTACCTCTTCCTATAGCTAACTTAGGCAAAGAGAATGACTGGAGTGGGAGGGAAGGGAGGAGCTATTTAACAGCTCTGCTGTGGTGCTCGTTGCCTCCTCCTGCTGACCAAGAGGTGAATATCCCATTAGTAATTAAGATGATCCGTGGACTCATTGTGTCTTTAAAAAGAAATAGCTGGTGGGCAATGCTGAATTCTGCCAGGAGAATTCAGCCTGCCAGAGGTGAGCTGCGGCGACATGTACACCCCTGTCTGCCTTAGCTTGATAAATTTCCCCCTTTATGGTTACACATTTAGGATCAGTCCACATGTATTCTACACTAGCTCACAAAATTAAAATCTCTCTTATCCCTTTCCTCATATTATATATTTTAACATTTATTAAAAAACAGCATAATACTGTAATCGGTTGATACTTAGCATTCAACAATACATTATTTACACTTAAACACATCAGTTGTTTAGGTCTTTGTTAAATCAGTATCTGATATTGCCATTTCTATAAAGATCATTTGCACACCATTTTCACGCACATTTTCTTAACTGTTGTGACATACGTTTAACTGAAAAGGTAGGCCTGGCAGAGATGCAAGCTGATTTCTCTTTTAATAATTAAAACCTAACATTATTTGTATTAGTATGGGCCTGCTAATAATTTTACTAGCGTTCCTACTATTGAACCTGTTTGAACCATAAAAGGAGGACATTAGGTAAAATACCTTTTTGAAATCATGTCAAAGGAGCTTTGCAAAGTAATTCAAGGACAAGTTGTGCTGAAAACTCCCAGCTCAAATATAAGCTTAGTTGAATATTTATAATGTGGCAATAATGCAATCTGAAGAGATTTTCTGAAACTAAATAATTTTCATTGAAAGAGAGAGCTAAAGTGGAGGCAATACCAGTATATTAAGCAAACATCATTATGAAATAGAAAAGCATCTGCCTTTACAATTCAAGCCCAGCTAAACCAGGAAATAAAATTTCTATGTATATATGAAGTCACAAATGCAAAAGGCACTTACCTAGTGGTCCAATGGGTTTCTTTGTAAATTGGCCCTTTCTATAGGTCTCATCAATTGCGGCAAGAAAGGAGGGCATATTCTGGCCAAATCTTTTTAATCTATCAGTTTTACTATCTTGAAACTCTCTTAATTGTCGTTTATGGCGTTCCATTCTTTGTTTCAGTTCACGATCTTCTTGTCTGTGTAAACAAAGAAAATCAAGCTAGTCCCTCTCTCTGATAAGATGAGGCTATTTTCATTATAAAATGCATGTGACCCAATGTATACTGTTCCAGGTGTGTGTGTTTGTGTATGTGTGTATATATATATATATATATATATATTTATTTTCACACCTTGATAAATAACATCTCAACTGAGTCATTTTTAATGTTTTCAAAAAGGAAATTTATGCTTACCTGATAAATGTATTTATTTCTTGACACAGTGAGTCCACGGATCATCTTAATTACTGTTGGGAATATCACTCCTGGCCAGCAGGTGGAAACGAGCACCACAGCAAAGCTGTCAAATATCACTCCCCTACCCACAACCCCCAGTCATTCGACCAAAGGGAAAGGAGAAAGGCAGCAACATAAGGTGCAGAGGTGCCTGAGGTTTATAGAAAAATAAACGGTCTTAAAAATACAGGGTGGGCCGTGGACTCACCGTGTCAAGAAAGAAAGAAATTTATCAGGTAAGCATTAATTTCCTTTTCTTTCTAATGACATGGTGAGTCCACAGATCATCTTAATTACTTTTGGGAACCAATACCCAAGCCAGAGGACACGGATGATAAGGGAGGGACAAGACAGGTAACCTAAACGGAAGGCACCACTGCTTAAAGAACCTTTCTCCCAAAAGAAGCCTCAGCCGAAGCAAAAGTATCCAACTAGTAAAATGTTTAAAAAGTGTGAAGAGAGGACCAAGTGGCAGCTTTGCAAATCTGTTCCACAGAAGCTTCATTTTTGAAGGTCCAAGAAGAAGAAACAGCCCTTGTGGAATGAGCCGTGATTTTCTCAGGAAGCTGCTGTCCAGCAATCTCATATGCCAAGCGAATAACACTCCGCAGCCAAAAAGTAAGAGAAGTAGCCGTAGCTTTCTGACCCTTGCGCTTCCCACAGAAAACAACAAACAAAGAAGAAGACTGGGGAAACTACTTAGTCACCTGTAAATAATATTTCAACGCACGAACCACATCCAGGTTGTGCAAAAAACGCTCCTTATGAGAAGAAGGATTAGGACACAAAGAAGGAACAACAATCTCTTGATTAAAGGACCAGTCAACACTGTAGATTTGCATAATCAACAAATGCAAGATAACAAGACAATGCAATAGCACTCAGTCTGAACTTCAAATGAGTAGTAGATTTTTTTTTCTGATTCTGAATTTTAAAAGTTATGTCTCTTTCCACTCCCCCTGTACCATGTGACAGCCATCAGTCAATCACAAATGCATACACGTACCATGTGACAGCAATCAGCCATTCACAAATGCATACACGCTTATTCTTGCACATGCTCAGTAGGAGCTGGTGACTCAAAAAGTTTAAATATAAAAAGACAGTGCACATTTTGTTAATGGAAGTAAATTGGAAAGTTGTTTAAAATTGCATTCTCTATCTGAATAATGAAAGTTTAATTTTGATTGAGTGTCCCTTTAATATTCTTATCTGAAACAACCTTGGGAAGGAAACCTAAGGCAGTACACAGGACCACCTTATCAGAATGAAAAATAAGGTAAAGAGAATCACACTGCAGTGCTGAAAGCTCAGAAACTCTTCGAGCCGAAAAGAGATAGCAACCAAAAACAAAACCTTCCAAGATAACATTTTAATATCCAAAGAATGCATAGGCTCAAACGGAGCCTGTTGAAGAACTGTAAGAACCAAATTAAGGAGGAGAAGCAAACTTAAACATAGGCCGGATTCTAACCAAGGCCTGACAAAAAGACTGAACATCTGGCACATCGGCCAGACGCTTGTGCAACAAAATAAAGCAGAAATTTGTCCTTTCAAGGTACTTGCAGATAAACCCTTCTCCAGACCCACCTGGAGAAAAGACAAAATCCTAGGAATCCTAACTCTACTCCAAGAATAACCTTTGGATTCACACCAATAAAGATATTTACGCCATATCTTATAATAAATCTTTCTAGTCACAAGCTTGCGAGCATGAAGCACAGATTTAATAACCGACTCGGAAAACCCACGCTTAGATAATATCAAGGGTTCCATCTCCAAGCAGTCAGCTTCAGAGAAACGAGATTTGGATGAAGGAAAGGTCCCTGAAGTAGAAGGTCCTTCCTCAATGGAGTCTCCAAGGTGGAAGAGATGACATCTTCACCAAATCTGCATACCAGATCCTGTCTATTTCAAGCAATTACCCGAGGATGAAGAGCAAACGGAGGAAACCCATATGCCAGATTGAACTCCCAAAGAACTGCCAAAGTATCTATCAATACCGCCTGAGGATCCCTCGACCCGTACCTCAGGAGCTTGGCTCATTTTGACAAGATGCCATGAGATCCAACTCCGGCTGTCCACACCTGAGAATCAAGATGGAATACACCTCCGGATGGAGTTCCCACTCACCCAGATGAAATGTCTGTCTGCTCAGAAAATCGGCCTTCCAATTGTCCACCCCAGGAATGTGGATCGCAGACAGACAACAGTTGTGAGTCTCCGCCCACTGAATAATCCTGGCTACCTCTGTCTTTGCCAAGGAACTCCGAGTTCCTCCCTAATGATTGATGTAAGCCACTGACGTTATATTGTACGACTGAAATCTGATAAACTGGGCTGAAGCTAGCTGAGTCCAGGCCAACAGAGCATTGAAGATTGCCCTCAGCCCTAGAATATTTATGAGAAGAATCGACTCTTCCCGAGACCATAGGCCCTGAGCCTTCAACGAACCACAGACACCTCCCTATCCCAGGGGACTGGCATCCGTGGTCACTATTACCCAGGTAGGTCTGCAAAAGCAGGTTCCCTGAGAGAGAAGATCTTGAGGCAACAACCACAGAAGAGAATCTGTTGTCGCTTGAACCAGAACAATTCGAGGAGACAGACCCGCATAATCCCCATTCCATTGACTGAGCATGCATAACTGCAAGAGTCTGAGATGGAACCGAGCAAACGGAATGATGCCCATAGCTGACATCATCAGACCAATTACCTCCATGCACTGAGCCACTGACAGCTGAGGATAGGACTGAAGGGCAAGACAAGAATTGAAGATCTTTGTTCTTCTGACCTCTGTCAAAAAGATCTTCATCTCTAGAGAATCTATAATGGTTCCCAAGAATACCATCCTTGTAGCTGGAACCAATTAACTTTTTCCTAAATTCATCTTCCATCCGTGGGAGCGCAGAAAAGACAACAACAACTCTGTGTGGGAGTTTGCTTGTTGAAAATATGACACCTGAACCAGAATATCATCCAGATAAGGCGCCACTGCAACACCCCGCAACCTGAGCGCCACCAACGACGCTCCCAGGACCTTCAAGAAAAATCTGGGAGCCGTTGCAAGACCAAAAGGAAAGGCCACAAACTGAAAGTTTGTCTAGAAACGCGAAACCTTATAAACTTGTGATGGTCCTTGTGGATGGGAATATGCAGATACGCATCTTTTAAATCCACAGTAGTCATGAACTGACCCTCCTGAACCAAAGGAAGAATGGAACGGATAGTATCCATTTTCAACGATGGAACTCTGAGGAATTTGTTTACACCTTTGAAATCCAGAATAGGCCTGAAAGTACCCTCCTTTTTGGGAACCACGAACAGGTTGGAATGAAAACCCAGACCCTTTTTCTTGAATTGGAACAGGAACTATCAGTCCCAGATCAGAAATATTCTGGACACAACGTAAGAACGCCTCTCTTTTTATCTGGTCTACAGATAATCTTGAAAGGTGAAACCTGCCCCATGGAGGAAAACTTTTGAACTCCAACTTGTATCCGTGGGATACCACGTCCACCGCCCAGGGATCTGGAACATCCTGAACCCAAGTCTGAGCAAAAAAGGAAAGTCTGCTCCCCACAAGATCCGCTCCCGGGCAGGAGGCAGACTCTTCATGCTGACTCTGAGTCAGAGACGGGCTTCTTAGATTGCTTCCCCATGCTCCAAGAATGATTGGGCTTCCAGGAGGACTTGGGCTGTTCCTGCTTGGAAGAAGAAGGGGAAGGCATGCCTGCAAAGTTACGAAAGGAACGAAACTTACTCTGACGACCCTTCAACTTATTTCTCTTATTCTGTGGAAGGGAATGACCCTTTCCTTCCGTAATATCTGAAATAATCTCAGCTAGGCCCGGCCCAAACAAGGTCTTACCCTTGTAAGGAATAGACAAAAGCTTAGACTTAGAAGACACATCCGCAGACCAAGACTTCAAACACAAAGCCCTGCGAGCCAAAACAGCAAAGCCAGATATCTTTGCTCCCAGCTTGATGACCTGCAAAGAAGCATCCGTGATAAAGGAATAAGCCAACTTAAGACCCCTTCTATCCAAAATTTCCTCAAGAGGCGTATCTGCCTGAAAATCAGGCAACACATCAAACCAATATACTGCCGCACTAGTGATAGTAGCAATACACACCGCAGGCTGCCATTGCAACCCCTGGTGAACATACATCTTTTGAAGCAACGCCTCCAACTTCATATCCATAGGATCCCTAAAAGAACAGCTATCCTCTATGGGAATAGCAGTCCTCTTAGCTAAAGTGGAAATAGTTCCTTCGTCCTTAGGAACTGTCTGCCAAGACTCCTTAACAGAATCAGCAATTGGAAACATTTTCGTAAAAATAGGAGAAGGGGAAAAAGGAATCCCAGGCTTCACCCACTCCCGTGCAATAATCTCAGAAGCACGATCTGGAACAGGAAAAAACCTCGACCGCTGACGGAACATCAAAATAGTTATAGCTCACTAGATTTCTTAGGAGTGACTACAACCGGGCATCAGAGTCATCCAAAGTAGCTAAAACTTCCTTGAGCAGCACCCGGAGGTGCTCAAGCTTAAACCTGAAAGTTACCAATTCAGCATCAGCCAGTCAGAGATTTCCACCTCAGAGGCTACTGAAGAGTCCTCCCCCTCAGATCTATGAGAACTATTCAATATAGCCACACCTGATTCAGACACCTTACTCCCTGAATCCTTAAATCTCCTTTTACGCTTCCCCACCAGAACATCAGTTACCGCGGAGGATATCTGGGTAGCAATCTCCTGCAAGGAAACCTCAACTGGAGTAACAGATGAAACCTTGGGCACTGCATGAGTAGACACTACAGGATGGGACGTTTGAGGAGAAAGCTGCAGCATATCCTGGACAGAAGACCCCTGATCATCATCCGCCTTAGCTAATGATGGCTCAGATTCAAAAAGTCTATCCCTATAATGTAATGACCTATCAATACATGATGAACAAAAAGGGATTGGAGGTTCCACAGAGTCAAAGCATAAGCTACATGTATCCTCTTGCAAGGACTCTTGATCCATCTTTCACAAAAATAAATCAAATTAGATTACCAAAAATAAAAAAACGTTACTGTCCCTTTAAATTTTAAAAGGACAAATTTTTTAGTGCAAAAAAAAAAAACCTAAACCCTCCAGGCAGCCTCTGACCCTTCACAGACCCTGCTGGGAGCCTACCTGACCTCCTGCAAAACCAGAATGATACCCCCAATGATCAGGACTAGAAAAAAACTGCAGCGCAAAGAAAAACACAAGGCATTTTAACCGACAACACCACAAGCAACCTCCAAACAGACCGGAACACAAGCAGAGCTCCGGAAAAGCATGCAACTTAATTTCCGCCTCAGCGAACAACCCCTCCTATTCGTGGACGTGACCAAAAGACCGGCTGCCATAACTATGCAAGAAAAAACATAATTTATGCTTACCTGATAAATTTATTTCTCTTGTAGTGTATTCAGTCCACGGATCATCCATTACTTATGGAATATATTCTCTTCCCAACAGGAAATTGCAAGAGGATCACCCAAGCAGAGCTGCTACATAGCTCCTCCCCTCACATGTCATATTCAGTCATTCGACCAAAACAAGACGAGAAAGGAGGAACCATAGGGTGCAGTGGTGACTGAAGCATTAATTAAAATTTAGATCTGCCTTAAAAAGACAGGGCGGGCCGTGGACTGAATACACTACAAGAGAAATAAATTTATCAGGTAAGCATAAATTATGATTTCTCTTGTTAAGTGTATCCAGTCCACGGATCATCCATTACTTATGGGATACCAATACCAAAGCTAAGTACACGGATGATGGGAGGGACAAGGCAGGCACTTAAACGGAAGGAACCACTGCCTATAGAACCTTTCTCCCAAAAACAGCCTCCGAAGAAGCAAAAGTGTCAAATTTGTAAAATTTTGAAAAAGTGTGAAGCGAAGACCAAGTCGCAGCCTTGCAAATCTGTTCAACAGAGGCCTCATTCTTAAAGGCCCAGGTGGAAGCCACAGCTCTAGTGGAATGAGCTGTAATTCTTTCAGGAGGCTGCTGTCCAGCAGTCTCATAGGCTAAACGTATTATGCTACGAAGCCAAAAGGAGAGAGAGGTTGCCGAAGCTTTTTGACCTCTCCTCTGTCCAGAGTAAACGACAAACAGGGAAGAAGTTTGACGAAAATCTTTAGTTGCCTGTAAATAGAATTTCAGGGCACGGACTACGTCCAGATTATGCAAAAGTCGTTCCTTCCTTGAAGAAGGATTAGGACATAATGACGGAACAACAATCTCCTGATTGATATTCCTGTTAGAGACTACCTTAGGTAAAAACCCAGGTTTAGAACGCAGAACTACCTTGTCTGAATGGAAAATCAGATAAGGAGAATCACAGTGTAAGGCAGACAATTCCGAGACTCTTCGAGCCGAGGAAATAGCCATCAAAAATAGAACTTTCCAAGATAAAAGTTTAATATCAACTGAATGAAGGGGTTCAAACGGAACTCCTTGAAGAACTTTAAGAACCAAGTTTAAGCTCCACGGAGGAGCAACAGCTTTAAATACAGACTTAATCCTAGCTAAAGCTTGACAAAAGGCCTGGACGTCTGGTACTTCTGCCAGACACTTGTGCAAAAGAATAGACAGAGCAGAAATCTGTCCCTTTAAAGAACTAGCTGATAAGCCTTTTTCCAAGCCCTCTTGGAGAAAAGACAATATCCTCGGAATCCTAACCTTACTCCACGAGTAACTCTTGGATTCGCACCAATACAGGTATTTACGCCATATCTTATGGTAAATTTTTCTGGTAACAGGCTTTCGTGCCTGTATCAAAGTATCAATAACTGACTCGGAGAAGCCACGCTTTGATAGGATCAAGCGTTCAATCTCCACGCAGTCAGCCTCAGAGAAATTAGATTTGGATGATTGAAGGGACCTTGTATTAGAAGGTCTTTCCTCAAAGGTAGAGTCCATGGAGGACAGGACGACATGACCACTAGGTCTGCATACCAGGTCCTGCGTGGCCACGCAGGCGCTGTCAGAATCACCGATGCTCTCTCCTGTTTGATCTTGGCAATCAGTCGAGGGAGCAGAGGAAACAGTGGAAACACATAAGCCATGTTGAAAAACCAAGGAGCTGCTAGAGCATCTATCAGCTTCGCTCCCGGGTCCCTGGACCTGAAACCGTAAAGAGGAAGTTTGGCGTTCTGGCGAGACGCCATGAGATCCAGTTCTGGTTTGCCCCAACGATGGACCAGTTGAGCAAATACCTCCGGATGGAGTTCCCACTCCCCCGGATGAAAAGTCTGACAACTTAGAAAGTCCGCCTCCCAGTTCTCCACTCCTGGGATGTGGATCGCTGACAAGTGGCAAGAATGAGACTCTGCCCAGCGAATTATCTTTGAGACTTCCAACATCGCTAGGGAGCTCCTGGTTCCCCCTTGATGGTTGATATAAGCCACAGTCGTGATGTTGTCCGACTGAAATCTGATGAACCTCAGTGTTGCTAGCTGAGGCCAAGCTAGAAGAGCGTTGAATATTGCCCTTAGCTCCAGAATATTTATTGGGAGGAGTTTCTCCTCCTGAGTCCAGGATCCCTGAGCCTTCAGGGAATTCCAGACTGCGCCCCAGCCTAGGAGGCTGGCATCTGTTGTTACAATCGTCCAATCTGGCCTGCGAAAGGTCATGCCCCTGGACAGATGGACCCGAGATAACCACCAGAGAAGAGAATCTCTGGTCTCTTGATCCAGATTTAGTAGAGGGGACAAATCTGAGTAATCCCCATTCCACTGACTTAGCATGCATAATTGCAGCGGTCTGAGATGCAGGCGCGCAAATGGCACTATGTCCATTGCCGCTACCATTAAGCAGATTACTTCCATGCACTGAGCCACTGACGGGCGTGGAATGGAATAAAGGACCCGGCAAGCATTTAAGAGTTTTGATAACCTGGCCTCCGTCAGGTAAATTTTCATTTTTACAGAATCTATCAGAGTCCCTAGGAAGGAGACTCTTGTGAGTGGTGATAGAGAACTCTTTTCCACGTTCACCTTCCACCCATGCGACCTTAGAAATGCCAGAACTATCTCTGTATGAGACTTGGCAATTTGCAAGCTTGTCGTCTGTATCAGGATGTCGTCTAGATACGGAGCCACCGCTATGCCTTGCGGTCTTAGTACCGCCAGAAGAGAGCCCAGCACCTTTGTAAAGATTCTCGGGGCCGTAGCCAACCCGAAGGGAAGAGCTACAAACTGGTAATGCCTGTCTAGGAAGGCAAATCTTAGGAACCGATGATGATCTTTGTGAATCGGTATGTGAAGGTAGGCATCCTTTAAATCCACCGTGGTCATGTACTGACCCTCTTGGATCATGGGTAGGATAGTCCGAATAGTTTCCATTTTGAATGATGGAACTCTTAGGAATTTGTTTAAAATCTTTAGGTCCAAAATTGGCCTGAAGGTACTCTCTTTCTTGGGAATCACGAACAGATTTGAATAAAATCCCTGTCCATGTTCCGTCCGCGGAACTGGGTGGATCACTCCCATTACTAGGAGGTCTTGTACGCAACATAGGAATGCCTCTTTCTTTATTTGGTTTTCTGATAACCTTGAAAGATGAAATCTCCCTAGAGGAGGAGAAGCCTTGAAGTCCAGAAGATATCCCTGAGATATGATCTCCAATGCCCAGGGATCCTGGACATCTCTTGCCCACGCCTGGGCGAAGAGAGAAAGTCTGCCCCCCACTAGATCCGTTTCCGGATAGGGGGCCATCCCTTCATGCTGTCTTAGGGGCAAGTAGCAGGTTTTCTGGCCTGCTTGCCCTTATTCCAGGACTGGTTAGTTTTCCAGGCCTGTCTGTAACGAGCAACGGTTCCTTCCTGTTTTGGGGCGGAGGAAGTTGACGTTGCTCCTGCCTTGAAGTTTCGAAAGGCACGAAAATTAGACTGTTTGGCCTTTGATTTGGCCTTGTCCTGAGGAAGGGTATGACCCTTACCTCCCGTAATGTCAGCGATAATTTCTTTCAAGCCGGGCCCGAATAAGGTTTGCCCCTTGAAAGGAATATTAAGTAATTTAGATTTAGAAGTCACATCAGCTGACCAGGATTTAAGCCATAACGCTCTGCGCGCTTGAATGGCAAAACTGGAATTCTTAGCCGTTAGTTTAGTTAGATGTACAATGGCATCAGAAACAAATGCATTAGCTAGCTTAAGTGCTTTAAGCTTGTCCATAATTTCATCCAATGGAGCTGAGTGAATGGCCTCTTCTAGAGACTCAAACCAGAATGCCGCAGCAGCAGTGGCAGGCGCAATGCATGCAAGGGGCTGTAAGATAAAACCTTGTTGAACAAACATTTTCTTAAGGTAACCCTCCAATTTTTTATCCATTGGATCCGAAAAAGCACAACTATCTTCCACCGGGAGTGGTACGCTTAGCTAAAGTAGAAACTGCTCCCTCCACCTTAGGGACCGTCTGCCATAAGTCCCGTGTAGTGGCGTCTATTGGAAACATTTTTCTAAATATAGGAGGTGGGGAAAAGGGCACACCAGGTCTATCCCACTCCTTGCTAATAATTTCTGTAAGCCTTTTAGGTATAGGAAAAACGTCGGTACACACCAGATCCGTCACCTACAGAATGAAGCTCTCCGTCCTCATGTTCTGCAAACTGTGACGCAGTATCGGACATGGCTCTTGTAGCACCAGCGCGCTCTATTCTTACCCTAGAGCAATCGCGCTTGCCTCTTAATTCTGGCAATTTAGATAATACTTCTGTCAGGGTATTATTCATAATATTAGCCATGTCTTGTAAGGTGATTTGTATGGCCGTCCCTGATGCACTTGGCGCCACAATATCACGCGCCTCCTGAGCGGGAGGCGAAGGTACTGACACGTGAGGAGAGTTAGTCGGCATAACTTCCCCCTCGTTGTCTGGTGATAATTCCTTTATAGATAAAGACTGACCTTTATTATTTAAAGTGAAATCAATACATTTAGTACACATGTTTCTGTGGGGCTCCACAGTGGCCTTTAAACATAGTGAACAAACAGATTCATCTGTGTCAGACATGTTTAAACAGACTAGCAATAAGACTAGCAGACTTGGAAAACACTGTAAATAATTTTACAAGTAATAAAGAAAAACGCTACTGTGCCTTTAAGAAGCACAGAAAACTGTCACAGTTGAAATAACAATGAACCAAATCAGTTATAGCAAACAAATTTTCACAGTAAATGTATTAAGTTAGCAGAGCATTGCACCCACTTGCAAATGGATGATTAACCCCTTAAAATCCAAACGCTTTTTATAATTATGTATTTTTTAATACAGTCAAAAAACCACTGTCACAGGTCTGCTGTGACTGATTACCTCCCTCAAAATGACTTTTGAAGTCCCTTAAGCTGTCTGGAGATGACCCGGGTCAAGCAGAAGGAAGCAGGAAGACAGAGCCTGAATTTTTTACTTCGTCAAAAGAGCGCTAAAATAGGCCCCTCCTACTCAATATTACAATATTGGGAGTTTCAGTTAACTGTTTCTATGCAGAAATATTGTCAGCCATGTGGAAAAATTTTATGCCCCAACAAGTTTTATCACCAATGTACCTCACAAAACGATTAAACATGCCAGTAAAATCGTTTTAAAACATCCCTTTTTTAAGGAGCATGTATATCTATTGATAAGCCTGATACCAGTCTTCCTACTGCATTTAAGGCTTATAACATCACTTAGTATTAATAGCATTTTCTCAGTCAAATTCCATTCCTTAGAAAATTACTTTAGTGTATATATTTAAACCAGCCTGCTAACAGTCGCTCTCACTGTATTAAAGGCTTTTACTTACATTACATCGGTATCAGCAGTATTTTCTTAGTCAATTCCATTCCTTAGAAAAATAATTTACTGCACATACCTTGTTTGCAGGGTTCCCCGCACGCTATTCCCTTTCTGAAAGTTACCTCACTCCTCAGAATATGCGAGAACAGCCAGTGGATCTTAGTTACTGCCGCTAAGTTCATAGAAAACGCAGGCAGATTCTTCTTCCAAATACTGCCTGAGAATAAACAACACACTCCGGTGTCATTTTAAAATAACAAACTTTTGATTGAAGAAATAAACTAAGTATAAAAACACCACAGACCTCTCACAACGTCCTATCTTTTAAGTTGCAAGAGAATGACTGAATATGACATGTGAGGGGAGGAGCTATGTAGCATCTCTGCTTGGTTGATCCTCTTGCAATTTCCTGTTGGGAAGAGAATATATTCCATAAGTAATGGATGATCCGTGGACTGAATACACATAACAAGAGAAACATAATTTATGTAAGAACTTACCTGATAAATTCATTTCTTTCATATTAGCAAGAGTCCATGAGCTAGTGACGTATGGGATATACATTCCTACCAGGAGGGGCAAAGTTTCCCAAACCTCAAAATGCCTACAAATACACCCCTCACCACACCCACAATTCAGTTTAACGAATAGCCAAGAAGTGGGGTGATAAGAAAGGAGCGAAAGCATCAAAAATAAGGAATTGGAATAATTGTGCTTTATAGAAAAAAATCATAACCACCACAAAAAACATAATTTATGTAAGAACTTACCTGATAAATTCATTTCTTTCATATTAGCAAGAGTCCATGAGCTAGTGACGTATGGGATATACATTCCTACCAGGAGGGGCAAAGTTTCCCAAACCTTAAAATGCCTATAAATACACCCCTCACCACACCCACAATTCAGTTTAACGAATAGCCAAGAAGTGGGGTGATAAGAAAAAAGTGCGAAAGCATATAAAATAAGGAATTGGAATAATTGTGCTTTATACAAAAAAATCATAACCACCACAAAAAAAGGGCGGGCCTCATGGACTCTTGCTAATATGAAAGAAATGAATTTATCAGGTAAGTTCTTACATAAATTATGTTTTCTTTCATGTAATTAGCAAGAGTCCATGAGCTAGTGACGTATGGGATAATGACTACCCAAGAAGTGGATCTTTCCACACAAGAGTCACTAGAGAGGGAGGGATAAAATAAAGACAGCCAATTCCTGCTGAAAATAATCCACACCCAAAATAAAGTTTAATGAAAAAACATAAGCAGAAGATTCAAACTGAAAACGCTGCCTGAAGTACTTTTCTACCAAAAACTGCTTCAGAAGAAGAAAATACAACAAAATGGTAGAATTTGGTAAAAGTATGCAAAGAGGACCAAGTTGCCGCTTTGCAAATCTGATCAACCGAAGCTTCATTCCTAAACGCCCAGGAAGTAGAAAACTGACCTAGTAGAATGAGCTGTAATCCTATGAGGCGGAGTCTTACCCGACTCAACATAGGCAAGATGAATTAAAGATTTCAACCAAGATGCCAAAGAAATGGCAGAAGTTTTCTGGCCTTTCTAAAACCGGAAAAGATAACAAATAAACTTGAAGTCTTTCGGAAAGACTTAGTAGCTTCAACATAATATTTCAAAGCTCTAATAACATCCAAAGAATGCAACGATTTCTCCTTAGAATTCTTAGGATTAAGACATAATGAAGGAACCACAATGTCTCTACTAATGTTGTTGGAATTCACAACTTAGGTAAAAATTCAAAAGAAGTTCGCAACACCGCCTTATCCTGATGAAAAATCAGAAAAGGAGACTCACAAGAAAGAGCAGATAATTCAGAAACTCTTCTGGCAGAAGATATGGCCAAAAGGAACAAAACTTTCCAAGAAAGTAATTTAATATCCAATGAATGCATAGGTTCAAATGGAGGAGCTTGAAGAGCCCCCAGAACCAAATTCAAACTCCAAGGAGGAGAAATTGACTTAATGACAGGCTTTATACGAACCAAAGCTTGTACAAAACAATGAATATCAGGAAGAATAGCAATCTGTCTGTGAAAAAGAACAGAAAGAGCAGAGATTTGACCTTTCAAGGAACTTGCGGACAAACCCTTATCTAAACCATCCTGAAGAAACTGTAATATTCTCGGTATTCTAAAAGAATGCCAAGAAAAATGATGAGAAAGACACCAAGAAATATAAGTCTTCCAGACTCTATAATATATCTCTCTGGATACAGATTTACGAGCCTGTAACATAGTATTAATCACAGAGTCAGAGAAACCTCTTTGACCAAGAATCAAGCGTTCAATCTCCATACCTTTAAATTTAAGGATTTCAGATCCTGATGGAAAAAAGGACCTTGAGACAAAAGGTCTGGTCTTAACGGAAGAGTCCACGGTTGGCAAGAGGCCATCCGGACAAGATCCGCATACCAAAACCTGTGAGGCCATGCCGGAGCTACCAGCAGAACAAACGAGCATTCCTTCAGAATCTTGGAGATTACTCTTGGAAGAAGAACTAGAGGCGGAAAGATATAGGCAGGATGATACTTCCAAGGAAGTGATAATGCATCCACTGCCTCCGCCTGAGGATCCCGGGATCTGGACAGATACCTGGGAAGTTTCTTGTTTAGATGAGAAGCCATCAGATCTATTTCTGGAAGTTCCCACATTTGAACAATCTGAAGAAATACCTCTGGGTGAAGAGACCATTCGCCCGGATGCAACGTTTGGCGACTGAGATAATCCGCTTTCCAATTGTCCATACCTGGGATATGAACCGCAGAGATTAGACAGGAGCTGGATTCCGCCCAAACCAAAATTCGAGATACTTCTTTCATAGCCAGAGGACTGTGAGTCCCTCCTTGATGATTGATGTATGCCACAGTTGTGACATTGTCTATCTGAAAACAAATGAACAACTCTCTCTTGAGAAGAGGCCAAGACTGAAGAGCTCTGAAAATTGCACGGAGTTCCAAAATATTGATCGGAAATCTCACCTCCTGAGATTCCCAAACCCCTTGTGCCGTCAGATACCCCCACACAGCTCCCCAACCTGTAAGACTTGCATCTGTTGAGATTATAGTCCAGGTCGGAAGAACAAAGAAGCCCCCTGAACTAAACGATGGTGATCTGTCCACCATGTCAGAGAGTGTTGTAAAATCGGTTTAAAGATATTAATTGAGATATCTTTGAGTAATCCCTGCACCATTGGGTCAGCATACAGAGCTGAAGAGGTCGCATGTGAAAACGAGCAAAGGAGATCGCATCTGATGCGGCAGTCCTAAGACCCAACATTTCCATGCATAAGGCTACCAAAGGGAATGATTGTGACTGAAGGTTTTGACAAGCTGATATCAATGTTAAACTTCTCTTGTCTGACAAGGACAGAGTCATAGACACTGAATTTATCTAGAAACCTAAAAAGGTTACCCTTGTCTGAGGAATCAATGAACTGAATGGTAAATTGATCCTCCAACCATGAAATTGAAGAAACAACACAAGTCGATTCGTATGAGATTCTTCGAAAATGAGAAGACTGAGCAAGTACCAAGATATCGTCCAAATAAGGAAATACCAAAACCCTATTCTCTGATTACAGAAAAAAGGGGCACCGAGAACCTTTGAAAAAAATTCTTGGAACTGAGGCTAGGCCAAACGGTAGAGCCACAAAACTGGTAATGCTTGTCTAAAAAGAGAATCTCAGACACTAAAAGTGATCTGGATGAATCGGAATATGCAGATACACATCCTGTAAATCTATTGTAGACATATAATGCCCTTGCTAAACAAAAGGCAGGATAGTCCTACAGTAACCATCTTGAATGTTGGTATCCTAACATAACGATTCAATAATGACAGATCCGGAACTGGTCTGAAGGAATTGACCTTCTTTGGTACAAATGAAGAGATAAAATAAAACCCCAGCCCCTGTTCCAGAACTGGAACTGGCATAAATACTCCAGCCAACTCTAGATCTGAAACACATTACAGAAATGCTGAGCCTTTGCTGTGTTAACTGGGACACGGGAAAGAAAAGAATCTCTTAGCAGGAGGCCTTAACTTGAAGCCAATTCTGTACCTTTCTGAAACAATGTTTCTGAAACCAGAGATTAAGAACGGAATTGATCCAAATTTCTTTGAAGAAAACGTAATCTGCCCCATACCAGCTGAGCTGGAATAAGGGCCGCACCTTCATAGGTACTTAGGAGCTGGCTATAGGTTTCTATAAGGCTTGGATATATTCCAAACTGGAAATAGTTTCCAAACTGATACCGCTCCTGAGGATGAAGGATCAGGCTTTTGTTCCTTGTAAGGAAAGGAACTAAAATGATTATTTACCCTGGAAAGAAAGGGAAAGCAAAGATGACTTAGAAGACATGTCAGCATTCCAAGTTTAATCCATAAAGCTTCTCTAGCTAAAATAGCTAGAGACATATACCTGACATCAACTCTAATGATATCAAAAGATGGTATCACCAATAAAATTATTAGCATGTTATAGAATAATAATAATGCTATAAAATTATGATCTGTTACTTGTTGCTCTAAAGCTTCTAATCAAAAAGTTGGAGCTGCAGCAACATCCGCTAAAAATATAGCAGGTCTAAGAAGATTACCTGAACATAAGTAAGCTTTTCTTAGAAAGGATTCAATTTTCCTATCTAAAGGATCCTTAAATGAAGTACTATCTGCCGTAGGAATAGTAGTACATTAGCAGGAGAAGAGATAGCCCCATAACCTTAGGGATTTTTGTCTCAAAAAACTCTAATCTGTCAGATGGCACAGGATATAATTTGCTTAAACGTCTAGAAGGAGTAAATAAATTACCCAAATTATTCCATTCCCTGGAAATTACTTCAGAAATAGCATCAGGGAGATAAAACACTTCTGGAATAACTACAGGAGATTTAAAAACCTTATTTAAACGTTTACATTTAGAATCAAGAGGACCAGAATCCTCTATTTCTAATGCAAATAACACTTCTTTAAGTAAAGAACGAATAAATTCCATCTTGAACAAATACAAAGATTTATCAGCATCAACCTCTGAGACAGAAACCTCTGAACCAGAAGAACCATTATCAGTATCAGAATGATGATGTTCATTTAAAAATTCATCTGAAAAAAGAGAAGTTTTAAAAGACTTTTATGTATACTAGAAGGAGAAATAATAGACATAGCCTTCTTAATGGATTTAAAAAATAAAATCTCTTATGTTATCAGGAACACTCTGAAAATTAGATGTTGACGGAACAGCAACAGGTAATGTAACAGTACTAAAGGAAATTTTATCTGCATTAATAAGTTTGACATGACATGCAATACAAATAACAGCTGGAGAAACAGATACCAAAAGTTTATAGCAGATACACTTAGCTTGGTAGCTCCAGTACTGTGCAGTGACTTTCCTGAAGTAACTTCTGACTCAGTTGCAACGTGGAACATCTTGCAATATGTAAAAGAAAAAAACAACATATAAAGCAAAATTGATCAAATTCCTTAAATGACAGTTTCAGGAATGGGAAAAAATGCCAAAGAACAAGCTTCTAGCAACCAGAAGCAATAAAAAATGAGACTTAAATAATGTGGAGACAAAAGTGACGCCCATATTTTTTCGCGCCAAATAAGACGCCCACATTATTTGGCGCCTAAATGCTTTTTGGCGCCAAAAATGACGCCACATCCGGAACGCCGACATTTTTGGCGCAAAATAACGTCAAAGAATGACGCAACTTCCGGCGACACGTATGACGCCGGAAACGGAAATAGAATTTTTGCGCCAAAAAAGTCCGCGCCAAGAATGACGCAATAAAATGAAGCATTTTCAGCCCCCGCGAGCCTAACAGCCCACAGGGAAAAAGTCAAATTTTAAGGTAAGAAAAATGTTAAATTAAAATGCATTATCCCAAATATGAAACTGACTGTCTGAAAATAAGGAAAGTTGAACATTCTGAGTCAAGGCAAATAAATGTTTGAATACATATATTTAGAACTTTATAAACAAAGTGCCCAACCATAGCTAGGAGTGTCACAGAAAATAAGACTTACTTACCCCAGGACACTCATCTACATATAGCAGATAGCCAAACCAGTACTGAAACGAGAATCAGCAGAGGTAATGGTATATATAAGAGTATATCGTCGATCTGAAAAGGGAGGTAAGAGATGAATCTCTACGACCGATAACAGAGAACCTATGAAATAGACCCCTTAGAAGGAGATCACTGCATTCAAATAGGCAATACTCTCCTCACATCCCTCTGACATTCACTGCACGCTGAGAGGAAAACCGGGCTCCAACTTGCTGCGGAGCGCATATCAACGTAGAATCTAGCACAAACTTACTTCACCACCTCCATCGGAGGCAAAGTTTGTAAAACTGAATTGTGGGTGTGGTGAGGGGTGTATTTATAGGCATTTTAAGGTTTGGGAAACTTTGCCCCTCCTGGTAGGAATGTATATCCCATACGTCACTAGCTCATGGACTCTTGTTAATTACATGAAAGAAATGAATTTATCAGGTAAGTTCTTACATAAATTATGTTTTCTTTCATGTAATTAGCAAGAGTCCATGAGCTAGTGACGTATGGGATAGCAGATACCCAAGATGTGGAACTTCCACGCAAGAGTCACTAGAGAGGGAGGGATAAAATAAAGACAGCCAATTCCGCTGAAAAAATAATCCACAACCCAAATCAAAAGTTTTAATCCAAATAATGAAAAAAACTGAAATCATAAGCAGAAGAATCAAACTGAAACAGCTGCCTGAAGTACTTTTCTACCAAAAACTGCTTCTGAAGAAGAAAAAACATCAAAATGGTAGAATTTAGTAAAAGTATGAAAAGAAGACCAAGTTGCTGATTTGCAAATCTGATCAACAGAAGCTTCATTCCTAAAAGCCCATGAAGTAGAAACTGACCTAGTAGAATGAGCCGTAATCCTTTGAGGCGGAGACTTACCCGACTCTACATAAGCATGATGAATCAAAGACTTTAACCAAGATGCCAAAGAAATGGCAGAAGCCTTCTGACCTTTCCTGGAACCAGAAAAGATAACAAATAGACTAGAAGTCTTTCTAAAACCTTTAGTAGCTTCTGAATAGCAAATAGCTTTAGTAGCTTCTGAATAGCAAATGGAATACCTCTTCATAAAAAGGGCAGTAGAGAAGAATCTGGCAACTACAGGCCAGTTAGTTTAACTTCAGTAGTAGGGAAATTAATGGAAAGCCTCTTAAAAGAAAGAATTATGACTTACATAAAGACAAACAATTTAGAGGACCAAAATCAGCATGGTTTTACTTGAGGGAGATCATGTCAGACTAATCTAATTGACTTATTTGATTATGTAACAAAAGTATTAGACAAGTGTGGAGCAGTTGATGTAGCATATCTAGATTTCGGCAAAGCATTTGACACCGTCCCAAACAAACTAATTCACAAACTATATCTCCATGGTCTAGATTCAAAAATTGTGAACTGGGTGGAATGCTGGCTTAAGGACAGAAAACAAAGTGTCTTAGTAAATGGAGTTCATTCAGCAGAGGGGGCTGTTACTAGTGGTGTTCCTCAGGGGTCAGTTCTGGGGCCTGTTTTGTTTAACATATTTATCTGCGATATCAGCAAAGGGCTACAGGGTAAAGTATGTCTCTTTGCAGATGATACAAAATTTGTAACAGAGTGGATGTTCCAGGGGGGGTAGACAAAATGAGAAGTGATATACAACAATTGGAGGATTGGACAAACGACTGAGATCTAAAGTTTAACACAGCAAAGTGTAAAATAATGCATTTAGGGAAGAAAAATCCAAATGTTAATTACAGACTCAATGACACTTTACTGTCTGTTACAGATGAGGAACAGAACTTAGGAATTATTATTTCAGATGATTTAAAACTTAGTAAACAATGTAATAATGCAGCGAGTAAGGCTAGCAGAATGCTTGGATGTATTGGTAGAGGTATTTGCAGCAGAAATAGTAAGGTTCTTATGCCACTTTATAGATCATTAGTTAGGCCTCATCTTGAGTATTGTGTGCAGTTCTGGAGGCCATATCTTCAGAAGGATTTTAACAAACTTGAATCTGTGCAAAGGAGGGCTACCAAAATGGTACATAGTCTAAAAAATAAAACTTACCAGGATAGGCTCAATGACCTAAATATGTATAGCTTAGAGGAGAGAAGGGAAAGAGGTGATATGATAGCAACTTTCAAGTACATTAAAGGGTTTAGTAAAACTGAGGCTGTGGGTATTTTACATAAAATGGAAAATTCAAGAACAAGGGGTCATGAGCTCAAGCTAAAATGTAGTAGATTCAGGAGTAATTTGAGGAAGCACTTCATTACAGAAAGAGTGACTGATTTATGGAATAAACTTCCTCAAGAGGTAGTAGCAACAAACACTGTGGGGGACTTTAAAAATGCATGGGACAAGCATAAGGCTATCCTACGAACTAGATAAGTTTATACTGTTAGGTAAGGTCGGGCAGACTTGCTGGGCCTATGGCTCTTATCTGCCGTCAATATCTATGTTTCAACATAATATTTCAAAGCTCTTACTACATCCAAAGAATGTAAAGATCTCTCCAGAGAATTCTTAGGATTAGGACACAATGAAGGGACAACAATTTCTCTACTAATGTTGTTAGAATTCACAAGCTTAGGTAAAAATTTAAATGAAGTCCGCAACACCGCCTTATCCTGATGAAAAATCAGAAAAGGAGATTCACAAGAAAGAGCAGATAACTCAGAAACTCTTCTAGCAGAAGAGATGGCCAAAAGGAACAACCCTTTCTAAGAAAGTAATTTAATATCCAGAGCATGCATAGGTTCAAACGGAGGAGCCTGTAAAGCCCTCAGAACCAAATTAAGACTCCAAGGAGGAGACATTGACTTAATGACAGGCTTGATACGAACCAAAGCCTGTACAAAACAATGAATATCAGGATGATTAGCAATCTTTCTATGAAAAAGAACAGAAAGAGCAGAGATTTGACCTTTCAAAGAGCTTGCAGACAAACCCTTATCCAAACCATCCTGAAGAAACTGTAAAATTCTAGGAATTCTAAAAGAATGCCAAGAGAATTTATGAGAAGAACACCAAGAAATACAAGTCTTCCAGACTCGGTAATAAATCTTTCTAGACACAGATTTACGAGCCTGTAACATAGTATTAATCACTGAGTCAGAGAAACCCCTATGACTAAGAATCAAGTGTTCAATCTCCATACCTTCAAATTTAATGATTTGAGATCCTGATGGAAAAATGGGCCTTGAGATAGAAGGTCTGGCATTAACGGAAGTGTCCAAGGTTGGCAACTTGCCATCCGAACGAGATCCGCATACCAAAACCTGTGAGGCCATGCTGGAGCCACCAGCAATACAAACGAACGTTCCATTAGAATTTTGGAAATCACTTTTGGAAGAAGAACTAGAGGCGGAAAGATATAAGCAGGTTGAAAAATCCAAGGAAGCGACAACGCGTCCACTGCTTCCGCCTGAGGATCCCTGGATTTGGACAGATACCTGGAAAGTTTCTTGTTTAGGTGAGAGGCCATCAGATCTATTTCTGGAAGTCCCCAGATTTGAACAATCTGAAGAAATACCTCTGGGTGAAGAGAGCATTCGCCCGTATGTAACGTCTGGCGACTGAGATAATCTGCTTCCCAATTGTCTACACCTGGGATGTGAACCGCAGAAATTACACAGGAGCTGGATTCCGCCCATACAAGTATCCGAGATACTTCTTTCATAGCCAGAGGACTGTGAGTCCCTCCTTGATGATTGACATATGCCACGGTTGTGACATTGTCCATCTGAAAACAAATGAACGACTCTCTCTTTAGAAGAGGCCATGACTGAAGAGCTCTGAAAATTCCACAGAGTTCCAAAATGTTGATTGGTAATCTCACCTCCTGAGATTCCCAAACCCCTTGTGCTGTCAGAGACCCCCAAACAGCTCCCCAACCTGTCAGACTTGCATTTGTTGAAATCACAGTCCAGGTCGGAAGAAAAAAAGAAGCCCCCTGAACTAAACGATGGTGGTCTGTCCACCACGTCAGAGAGTGTCATACAATCGGTTTCAAAGATATTAATTGAGATATCTTTGTATAATCCCTGCACCACTGGTTCAGCATACAGAGCTGAAGAGGTCGCATGTGAAAACGAGCAAAGGGGATCGCGTCCGATGCAGTAGTCATAAGACCTAGAATTTCCATGCATAAGGCTACCGAAGGGAATGATTGAGACTGAAGGTTTCGACAAGCTGAAACCAATTTTAGACGTCTCTTCTCTGTCAGAGACAGAGTCATGGACACTGAATCTATCTGGAAACCTAAAAAGGTTACCCTTGTCTGAGGAATCAACTTTTTGGTAAATTGATCCTCCAACCATGTTCTTGAAGAAACAATACAAGTCGATTCGTATGAGATTCTGCTAAATGTGAAGACTGAGCAAGTACCAAGATATCGTCCAAATAAGGAAATACCACAATACCCTGTTCTCTGATTACAGACAGAAGGGCACCGAGAACCTTTGTAAAAATCCTTGGAGCTGTTGCTAGGCCAAACGGCAGAGCCACAAACTGGTAATGCTTGTCTAGGAAAGAGAATCTCAGAAACTGATAGTGATCTGGATGAATCGGAATATGCAGATATGCATCCTGTAAATCTATTGTGGACATATAATGCCCTTGCTGAACAAAAGGCAGAATAGTCCTTATAGTTACCATTTTGAATGTCGGTATCCTTACATAATGATTCAATATTTTTAAATCCAGAACTGGTCTGAAGGAATTCTCCTTCTTTGGCACAATAAAGAGATTTGAGTAAAACCCCAGCCCCTGTTCCAGAACTGGAACTGGCACAATTACTCCAGCTAACTCTAGATCTGAAACACATTTCAGAAATGCTTGAGCCTTCACTGGATTTACTGGGACACGGGAAAGAAAAAATCTTTTTGCAGGAGGCCTTATCTTGAAGCCTATTCTGTACCCTTGTGAAACAATGTTCTGAATCCAAAGATTGTGAATCGAATTGATCCAAATTTCTTTGAAAAATCGTAATCTGCCCCCTACCAGCTGGGCTGGAATAAGGGTCGCACCTTCATGTTGACTTGGGAGCTGGCTTTGGCTTTCTAAAAGGCTTGGATTTATTCCAGACTGGAGATGGTTTCCAAACTGATAACGCTCCTGTAGGGGAAGGATCAGGCTTTTGTTCCTTATTGTGACGAAAGGAACGAAAACGATTAGTAGACCTAAATTTACCTTTAGATTTTTTTATCCTGTGGTAAAAAAGTTCCTTTCCCCCCAGTAACAGTTGAAATAATAGAATCCAACTGTGAAACAAATAATTTATTACCCTGGAAAGAAAGGGAAAACATAATTTATGTAAGAACTTACCTGATAAATTCATTTCTTTCATATTAGCAAGAGTCCATGAGCTAGTGACGTATGGGATAGACATTCCTACCAGGAGGGGCAAAGTTTCCCAAACCCCAAAATGCCTATAAAAACACCCCTCACCACACCCACAATTCAGTTTAACGAATAGCCAAGAAGTGGGGTGATAAGAAAAAAGTGCGAAAGCATATAAAATAAGGAATTGGAATAATTGTGCTTTATACAAAAAAATCAAAACCACCACAAAAAAGGGCGGGCCTCATGGACTCTTGCTAATATGAAAGAAATGAATTTATCAGGTAAGTTCTTACATAAATTATGTTTTCTTTCATGTAATTAGCAAGAGTCCATGAGCTAGTGACGTATGGGATAATGATTACCCAAGATGTGGATCTTTCCACACAAGAGTCACTAGAGAGGGAGGGATAAAATAAAGACAGCCAATTCCTGCTGAAAATAATCCACACCCAGAATAAAATTTTTAATGAAAAAACATAAGCAGAAGATTCAAAGCTGAAACCACTGCCTGAAGTACGTTTCTACCAAAAACTGCTTCAGAAGAAGAAAACACATCAAAATGGTAGAATTTAGTAAAAGTATGCAAAGAGGACCAAGTTGCTGTTTTGCAAATCTGATCAACCGAAGCTTCATTCTTAAACGCCCAGGAAGTAGAAACTAACCTAGTAGAATGAGCTGTAATCCTTTGAGGCGGAGTGTTACCCGACTCAACATAGGCATGATGAAATAAAGATTTCAACCAAGATGCCAAAGAAAAGGCAGAAGCTTTCTGATCTTTTCTAGAACCGGAAAAGATGACAAATAGACTAGAAGTCTTTCGGAAAGACTTAATAGCTTCAACATAATATTACAAAGCTCTAACAGCATCCAAAGAATGCAATGATTTCTCCTTAGAATTCATAGGATTAGGACATAATGAAGGAACCACAATTTCTCTACTAATGTTGTTAGAATTCACAACCTTAGGTAAAAAATTCAAAAGAAGTTCGCAGCACCGCCTTATCCTGATGCAAAATCAGAAAAGGAGACTCACAAAAAAGAGTAGATAATTCAGAGACTCTTCTGGCAGAAGAGATGGCCAAAAGAAACAAAACTTTCCAAGAAAGTAATATAATGACCAAAGAATGCATGGGTTCAAAAGGAGGAGCTTGAAGAGCCCCCAGAACCAAATTCAAACTCCAAGGAGGAGAAATTGACTTAATGACAGGTTTTATACGAACCAAAGCTTGTACAAAACAATTTATATCAGGAAGATTAGCAATCCTTCTGTGAAAAAGAACAGAAAGAGCAGAGATTTGTCTTTCAAGAAACTTGCGGACAAACCTTTATCTAAACCATCCTGAAGAAATATAAGTCTTCCAGACTCTATAATATATCTCTCTAGATACAGATTTACGAGCCTGTCACATAGTATCAATCACAGAGTCAGAGAAACCAAGAATCAAGCGTTCAAACTCCACACCTTAAAATTAAGGTTTTGAGATCCTGATGGAAAAAAGAACCTTGAGACAGAAGACTGGTCTTAACGGAAGAGTCCACAGCTGGCAAGAGGTCATCCGGACAAGATCCGCATACCAAAACCTGTGAGGCCATGCTGGAGCTACCAGCAGGACAAACGAGCATTCCTTAGAATATTGGAGAATACCCTTGGAAGAAGAACTAGAGGCGGAAAGATATAGGCAGGATGACACTTTAAGGAAGAGATAATGCATCCACTGCCGCCGCCCGAGGATCCCTGGATCCGGACAGATACCAGGGAAGTTTCTTGTTTAGATGAGAAGCCATCAGATCTATTTCTGGGAGTTCCCACATTTGAACAATCTGAGGAAATACCTCTGGGTGAAGACCATTCGCCCAGGTGCAACGTTTGGCGACTGAGATAATCCGCTTTCCAATTGTCCATACCTGGGATATGAACCGCAGAGATTAGACAGGAGCTGGATTCCGCCCAAACCAAAATTCGAGATACTTCTTTCATAGCCAGAGGACTGTGAGTCCCTCCTTGATGATTGATGTATGCCACAGTTGTGACATTGTCTATCTGAAAACAAAACAGAATTTATGCTTACCTGATAAATTACTTTCTCCAACGGTGTGTCCGGTCCACGGCGTCATCCTTACTTGTGGGATATTCTCTTTCCCAACAGGAAATGGCAAAGAGCCCAGCAAAGCTGGTCACATGATCCCTCCTAGGCTCCGCCTACCCCAGTCATTCGACCGACGTACAGGAGGAAATATGCATAGGAGAAACCATATGATACCGTGGTGACTGTAGTTAGAGAAAATAATTCATCAGACCTGATTAAAAAAACCAGGGCGGGCCGTGGACCGGACACACCGTTGGAGAAAGTAATTTATCAGGTAAGCATAAATTCTGTTTTCTCCAACATAGGTGTGTCCGGTCCACGGCGTCATCCTTACTTGTGGGAACCAATACCAAAGCTTTAGGACACGGATGAAGGGAGGGAGCAAATCAGGTCACCTAAATGGAAGGCACCACGGCTTGCAAAACCTTTCTCCCAAAAATAGCCTCTGAAGAAGCAAAAGTATCAAATTTGTAAAATTTGGCAAAAGTGTGCAGTGAAGACCAAGTCGCTGCCTTACATATCTGGTCAACAGAAGCCTCGTTCTTGAAGGCCCATGTGGAAGCCACAGCCCTAGCCGTCCGGCAGTCTCATAAGCCAATCGGATAATGCTTTTAAGCCAAAAAGAAAGAGAGGTAGAAGTTGCTTTTTGACCTCTCCTTTTACCAGAATAAACAACAAACAAAGAAGATTTTTGTCTGAAATCTTTAGTGGCCTCTAAATAGAATTTTAGAGCACGGACTACGTCCAAATTGTGTAACAAACGTTCCTTCTTTGAAACTGGATTCGGACACAAAGAAGGTACAACTATCTCCTGGTTAATATTTTTGTTGGAAACCACTTTCGGAAGAAAACCAGGCTTAGTACGCAAAACCACCTTATCTGCATGGAACACCAGATAGGGCGGAGAACACTGCAGAGCAGATAACTCAGAAACTCTTCTAGCAGAAGAAATAGCAACCAAAAACAAAACTTTCCAAGATAATAACTTAATATCTACGGAATGTAAGGGTTCAAACGGAACCCCTTGAAGAACTGAAAGAACTAGATTAAGACTCCAGGGAGGAGTCAAAGGTCTGTAAACAGGCTTGATTCTAACCAGAGCCTGAACAAACGCTTGAACGTCTGGCACAGCTGCCAGCCTTTTGTGAAGTAAAACAGATAAAGCAGAGATCTGTCCCTTCAGAGAACTTGCAGATAATCCTTTCTCCAAACCTTCTTGTAGAAAGGATAGCATCTTAGGAATTTTTATCTTGTTCCATGGGAATCCTTTAGATTCACACCAACAGATATATTTTTTCCATATCTTATGGTAATTTTTTCTAGTTACAGGCTTTCTAGCCTGAATCAGAGTATCTATTACAGAATCTGAAAACCCACGCTTTGATAAAATCAAGCGTTCAATCTCCAAGCAGTCAGTTGGAGGGAAACCAGATTCGGATGTACGAATGGACCTTGAACAAGAAGGTCCTGTCACAAAGGTAGCTTCCATAGTGGAGCCGATGACATATTCACCAGGTCTGCAGGAGCTATCAAGATCACCGAAACCCTTTCCTGATTGATCCTGGCTACCAGCCTGGGAATGAGAGGAAACGGTGGGAATACATAAGCTAGGTTGAAGGTCCAAGGTGCTACTAGTGCATCTACTAGAGTCGCCTTGGGATCCCTGGATCTGGACCCGTAACAAGGAACCTTGAAGTTCTGACGAGAGGCCATCAGATCCATGTCTGGAATGCCCCATAATCGAGTTATTTGAGCAAAGATTTCCGGATGGAGTTCCCACTCCCCCGGATGGAATGTCTGACGACTCAGAAAATCCGCTTCCCAATTTTCCACTCCTGGGATGTGGATTGCAGACAAGTGGCAGGAGTGATCCTCCGCCCATTGAATTATCTTGGTCACTTCCTCCATCGCCAGGGGACTCCTTGTTCCCCCCTGATGGTTTATATATGCAACTGTCGTCATGTTGTCTGATTGAAACCTTATGAATTTGGCCTTTGCTAGATGAGGCCAAGCTTTGAGAGCATTGAATATCGCTCTCAGTTCCAGAATGTTTATCGGGAGAAGAGATTCTTCCCGAGACCATAGACCCTGAGCTTTCAGGGGTTCCCAGACCGCGCCCCAGCCCACCAGACTGGCGTCGGTCGTGACAATGACCCACTCTGGTCTGCGGAAGCTCATTCCCTGTGACAGGTTGTCCAGGATCAGCCACCAACGGAGTGAATCTCTGGTCCTTTGATCTACTTGAATCGTCGGAGACAAGTCTGTATAATCCCCATTCCACTGTCTGAGCATGCACAGTTGTAATGGTCTTAGATGAATTCGTGCAAAAGGAACTATGTCCATTGCTGCAACCATCAATCCTATTACTTCCATGCACTGCGCTATGGAAGGACGAAGAACAGAATGAAGTACTTGACAAGAGCTTAGAAGTTTTGATTTTCTGACCTCTGTCAGAAAAATCCTCATTTCTAAGGAGTCTATTATTGTTCCCAAGAAGGGAACTCTTGTTGACGGGGACAGAGAACTTTTTTCTATGTTCACTTTCCATCCGTGAGATCTGAGAAAGGCTAGGACGATGTCCGTATGAGCCTTTGCTTTTGACAGAGACGACGCTTGAATCAGGATGTCGTCCAAGTACGGTACTACTGCAATGCCCCTTGGTCTTAGAACCGCTAGAAGGGACCCTAGTACCTTTGTGAAAATTCTCGGAGCAGTGGCTAATCCGAATGGAAGTGCCACAAACTGGTAATGCTTGTCCAGAAAAGCGAACCTTAGGAACTGATGATGTTCCTTGTGGATAGGAATATGTAGGTACGCATCCTTTAAATCCACCGTGGTCATAAATTGACCTTCCTGGATGGTAGGAAGGATCGTTCGAATGGTTTCCATTTTGAACGATGGAACCCTGAGAAATTTGTTTAGGATCTTGAGATCTAAAATTGGTCTGAATGTTCCCTCTTTTTTGTGAACTATGAACAGGTTGGAGTAAAACCCCATCCCTTGTTCTCCTATTGGAACTGGATGAATTACTCCCATCTTTAACAGGTCTTCTACACAATGTAAGAATGCCTGTCTTTTTATTTGGTTTGAAGATAATTGAGACCTGTGGAACCTTCCCCTTGGGGGTAGTTCCTTGAATTCCAGGAGATAACCCTGAGAAACTATTTCTAGTGCCCAAGGATCCTGAACATCTCTTGCCCAGGCCTGAGCAAAGAGAGAAAGTCTGCCCCCCACCAGATCCGGTCCCGGATCGGGGGCCATCCCTTCATGCTGTTTTGGTAGCAGTGGCAGGCTTCTTGGCCTGCTTACCCTTGTTCCAGCCTTGCATTGGTCTCCAGGCTGGTTTGGGTTGAGAAGTATTACCCTCTTGCTTAGAGGATGTAGAATTAGAGGCTGGTCCGTTTCTGCGAAAGGGACGAAAAACAGAATTTATGCTTACCTGATAAATTACTTTCTCCAACGGTGTGTCCGGTCCACGGCGTCATCCTTACTTGTGGGATATTCTCTTCCCCAACAGGAAATGGCAAAGAGCCCAGCAAAGCTGGTCACATGATCCCTCCTAGGCTCTGCCTTCCCCAGTCATTCGACCGACGTAAAGGAGGAATATTTGCATAGGAGAAATCATATGATACCGTGGTGACTGTAGTTAGAGAAATTAAATCATCAGACCTGATTAAAAAACCAGGGCGGGCCGTGGACCGGACACACCGTTGGAGAAAGTAATTTATCAGGTAAGCATAAATTCTGTTTTCTCCAACATAGGTGTGTCCGGTCCACGGCGTCATCCTTACTTGTGGGAACCAATACCAAAGCTTTAGGACACGGATGATGGGAGGGAGCAAATCAGGTCACCTAGATGGAAGGCACCACGGTTTGCAAAACCTTTCTCCCAAAAATAGCCTCAGAAGAAGCAAAAGTATCAAATTTGTAAAATTTGGTAAAAGTGTGCAGTGAAGACCAAGTCGCTGCCTTACATATCTGATCAACAGAAGCCTCGTTCTTGAAGGCCCATGTGGAAGCCACAGCCCTAGTGGAATGAGCTGTGATTCTTTCAGGAGGCTGCCGTCCGGCAGTCTCATAAGCCAATCTGATGATGCTTTTAAGCCAAAAAGAGAGAGAGGTAGAAGTTGCTTTTTGACCTCTCCTTTTACCAGAATAAACAACAAACAAGGAAGATGTTTGTCTGAAATCCTTTGTAGCCTCTAAATAGAATTTTAGAGCACGAACTACATCCAAATTGTGCAACAAACGTTCCTTCTTTGAAACTGGATTCGGACACAAAGAAGGCACAACTATCTCCTGGTTAATATTTTTGTTAGAAACAACTTTCGGAAGAAAACCAGGTTTAGTACGCAAAACCACCTTATCTGCATGGAACACCAGATAAGGAGGAGAACACTGCAGAGCAGATAACTCTGAAACTCTTCTAGCAGAAGAAATTGCAACCAAAAACAAAACTTTCCAAGATAATAACTTAATATCTACGGAATGTAAGGGTTCAAACGGAACCCCTTGAAGAACTGAAAGAACTAAATTGAGACTCCAAGGAGGAGTCAAAGGTTTGTAAACAGGCTTAATTCTAACCAGAGCCTGAACAAAAGCCTGAACATCTGGCACAGCCGCCAGCTTTTTGTGAAGTAAAACAGATAAAGCAGAAATCTGTCCCTTCAAAGAACTTGCAGATAATCCTTTCTCCAAACCCTCTTGTAGAAAGGATAGAATTTTAGGAATTTTTACCCTGTTCCATGGGAATCCTTTCGATTCGCACCAACAGATATATTTCTTCCATACTTTATGGTAAATTTTTCTAGTTACAGGCTTTCTAGCCTGAATAAGAGTATCAATGACAGAATCTGAGAACCCACGCTTTGATAAAATCAAGCGTTCAATCTCCAAGCAGTCAGTTGGAGTGATGCCAGATTCGGATGTTCGAACGGACCTTGAACAAGAAGGTCCCGTCTCAAAGGTAGCTTCCATGGTGGAGCCGATGACATATTCACCAGGTCTGCATACCAAGTTCTGCGTGGCCACGCAGGAGCTATCAAGATCACCGAAGCCCTCTCTTGATTGATCCTGGCTACCAGCCTGGGAATGAGAGGAAACGGTGGGAACACATAAGCTAGGTTGAAGGTCCAGGGCGCTACTAGTGCATCTACTAGAGTCGCCTTGGGATCCCTGGATCTGGACCCGTAGCAAGGAACCTTGAAGTTCTGACGAGAGGCCATCAGATCCATGTCTGGAATGCCCCATAATTGAGTTATTTGGGCAAAGATTTCCGGATGGAGCTCCCACTCCCCCGGATGAAATGTCTGACGACTCAGAAAATCCGCTTCCCAATTTTCCACTCCTGGGATGTGGATTGCAGACAAGTGGCAGGAGTGAAGCTCCGCCCATTGAATTACTTTGGTCACTTCTTCCATCGCCAGGGAACTCCTTGTTCCCCCCTGATGGTTGATATATGCAACAGTCGTCATGTTGTCTGATTGAAACCTTATGAATTTGGCCTTTGCTAGTTGAGGCCAAGCCTTGAGAGCATTGAATATCGCTCTCAGTTCCAGAATGTTTATCGGGAGAAGAGATTCTTCCCGAGACCATAGACCCTGAGCCTTAAGGTGATTCCAGACCGCGCCCCAGCCCACCAGGCTGGCGTCGGTCGTTACAATGACCCACTCTGGTCTTCTGAAGCTCATCCCTTGGGACAGGTTGTCCAGGATGAGCCACCAACCGAGTGAATCTCTGGTCCTCTGATCTACTTGGATCGTCAGGGACAAATCTGTATAATCCCCATTCTACTGTCTGAGCATGCACAGTTGTAATGGTCTTAGATGAATTCGCGCAAAAGGAACTATGTCCATTGCCGCAACCATCAAACCTATTACTTCCATGCACTGCGCTATGGAAGGAAGAAGAACAGAATGAAGTACTTGACAAGAGCTTAGAAGTTTTGATTTTCTGGCTTCTGTCAGAAAAATCTTCATTTCCAAGGAGTCTATTATTGTTCCCAAGAAGGGAACTCTTGTTGACGGAAATAGAGAACTTTTTTCTACGTTCACTTTCCACCCGTGAGATCTGAGAAAGGCTAGGACAATGTCCGTATGAGCCTTTGCTTGTGGTAGAGACGACGCTTGAATCAGTATGTCGTCCAAGTAGGGTACTACTGCAATGCCCCTTGGCCTTAGCACCGCTAGAAGGGACCCTAGTACCTTTGTGAAAATTCTTGGAGCAGTGGCTAGTCCGAATGGAAGTGCCACAAACTGGTAATGCTTGTCCAGAAAGGCGAATCTTAGGAACCGATGATGTTCCTTGTGGATAGGAATATGTAGATACGCATCCTTTAAATCCACCGTGGTCATGAATTGACCTTCCTGGATGGTAGGAAGAATTGTCCGAATGGTTTCCATCTTGAACGATGGGACCTTGAGAAATTTGTTTAGGATCTTGAGATCCAAAATTGGCCTGAATGTTCCCTCTTTTTTGGGAACTATGAACAGATTGGAGTAAAACCCCATCCCTTGTTCTCCTAATGGAACAGGATGAATCACTCCCATTTATAACAGGTCTTCTACACAATGTAAGAATGCCTGTCTTTTTATTTGGTCTGAAGACAATTGAGACCTGTGGAACCTTCCCCTTGGGGGTAGTTCCTTGAATTCCAGGAGATAACCTTGAGAAACTATTTCTAGCGCCCAAGGATCCTGAACATCTCTTGCCCAAGCCTGAGCGAAGAGAGAGAGTCTGCCCCCCACCAGATCCGGTCCCGGATCGGGGGCCAGCATCTCATGCTGTCTTGGTAGCGGTAGCGGGCTTCTTGGCCTGCTTACCTTTGTTCCAGCCTTGCATCGGTCTCCAGGCTGGCTTGGTTTGAGAAGAATTACCCTCTTGCTTAGAGGATGTAGAATTTGAGGCCGGTCCGTTTCTGCGAAAGGGACGAAAATTTGTTTTATTTTTAGCCTTAAAAGACCTATCCTGAGGAAGGGCATGGCCCTTTCCCCCAGTGATGTCTGAAATAATCTCTTTCAAGTCAGGGCCAAACAGCGTTTTCCCCTTGAAAGGGATATTAAGCAATCTGTTCTTGGAGGACACATCCGCTGACCAAGACTTCAGCCAAAGCGCTCTGCGCGCCACAATAGCAAAGCCTGAATTTTTCGCCGCTAATCTAGCTAATTGCAAAGTGGCGTCTAGGGTAAAAGAGTTAGCCAACTTAAGTGCTTGAACTCTGTCCATAACCTCCTCATAAGAGGATGCCTGATTGAGCGACTTTTCTAGTTCCTCGAACCAGAAACACGCTGCTGTAGTGACAGGAACAATGCATGAAATTGGTTGTAGAAGGTAACCTTGCTGAACAAACATCTTTTTAAGCAAACCCTCTAATTTTTTATCCATAGGATCCTTGAAAGCACAACTATCTTCTATAGGGATAGTGGTGCGTTTGTTTAGAGTAGAAACCGCCCCCTCGACCTTGGGGACTGTCTGCCATAAGTCCTTCCTGGGGTCGACCATAGGAAATAATTTCTTAAATATAGGGGGAGGGACAAAAGGTATGCCGGGCCTTTCCCATTCTTTATTTACAATGTCCGCCACCCGCTTGGGTATAGGAAAAGCTTCGGGGGGCACCGGGACCTCTAGGAACCTGTCCATCTTACATAATTTCTCTGGAATGACCAAATTGTCACAATCATCCAGAGTAGATAACACCTCCTTAAGCAGAGCGCGGAGATGTTCCAATTTAAATTTAAATGTAATAACGTCAGGTTCAGCTTGTTGAGAAATTTTTCCTGAATCTGAAATTTCTCCCTCAGACAAAACCTCCCTAGCCCCTTCAGACTGGTGTAAGGGCATGACAGAACCATTATCATCAGCGTCCTCATGCTCTTCAGTATCTAAAACAGAGCAGTCGCGCTTTCGCTGATAAGTGGGCATTTTGGCTAAAATGTTTTTAATAGAATTATCCATTACAGCCGTTAATTGTTGCATAGTAAGGAGGATTGGCGCACTAGATGCACTAGGGACCTCCTGAGTGGGCAAGACTGGAGTAGACATAGAAGGAGATGATGCAGTACCATGCTTACTCCCCTCACTTAAGGAATCATTTTGGGCAACATTACTATCAGTGGCATCATTGTCCCTACTTTGTTTGTCACATTTATCACATATATTTAAATGGAGAGGAACCTTGGCTTCCGAACATACAGAACATCGTCTATCTGATAGTTCAGACATGTTAATAGGCATAAACTTGATAACAAATCACAAAAAACGTTTTAAAATAAAACCGTTACTGTCTCTTTAAATTTTAAACTGAACACACTTTTTTACTGAATATACGCAAAAGTATGAAGGAAATGTTCAAAATTCACCAAAATTTCACCACAGTGTCATAAACCCTTAAAAGTATTGCACACCAAATTTGAAAGCTTTAACTCTTAAAATAACGGAACCGGAGCCGTTTTTATATTTAACCCCTATACAGTCCCTGGTATCTGCTTTGCTGAGACCCAACCAAGCCCAGAGGGGAATACGATACCAAATGACGCCTTCAATAAGCTTTTTCAGTGGACCTGAGCTCCTCACACATGCATCTGCATGCCTTCCTTCTCAAAAACAACTGCGCATTAGTGGCGCGAAAATGAGGCTCTGCCTATGACTAGAAAAGGCCCCCAGTGAAAAAAGTGTCCAATACAGTGCCTGCCGTTTTTTTAACAAAATAACCAAGATTAAAATAATTCTCCCAAGTTATAAACCATTAAATATGCTTATAAAGTAATCGTTTTGGCCCAGAAAAATGTCTACCAGTCTTTAAAGCCCTTGTGAAACCCTTTTATTCTTATGACTGGGGAAGGCGGAGCCTAGGAGGGATCATGTGACCAGCTTTGCTGGGCTCTTTGCCATTTCCTGTTGGGGAAGAGAATATCCCACAAGTAAGGATGACGCCGTGGACCGGACACACCTATGTTGGAGAAATTAGGCTTATTTTTAGCCTTAAAAGACCTATCCTGAGGAAGGGCGTGGCCCTTTCCCCCGGGGATGTCTGAAATAATCTCTTTCAAATCAGGACCAAACAGTGTTTTACCCTTGAAAGGGATGTTAAGCAATTTTGTCTTGGAAGACACATCCGCTGACCAAGACTTTAGCCAAAGCGCTCTGCGCGCCACGATAGCAAACCCTGAATTTTTCGCCGCTAATCTAGCTAATTGCAAAGCGGCATCTAAAATAAAAGAGTTAGCCAATTTAAGTGCTTGAACTCTGTCCATAACCTCCTCATACGAAGATTCTTTATTGAGCGACTTTTCTAGTTCTTCGAACCAGAAACACGCTGCCGTAGTGACAGGAACAATGCATGAAATTGGTTGTAGAAGGTAACCTTGCTGAACAAACATCTTTTTAAGCAAACCCTCTAATTTTTTATCCATAGGATCTTTGAAAGCACAACTATCCTCTATGGGAATAGTAGTGCGTTTGTTTAGAGTAGAGACCGCCCCCTCGACCTTGGGGACTGTCTGCCATAAGTCCTTTCTGGGGTCGACTATAGGAAATAATTTCTTAAATATAGGGGGAGCAACAAAAGGTATGCCGGGCCTTTCCCACTCCTTATTTACTATGTCCGCCACCCACTTGGGTATAGGAAAAGCATCGGGGGGCACCGGAACCTCTAGGAACTTGTCCATCTTACATAATTTCTCTGGAATGACCAAATTGTCACAATCATCCAGAGTAGATAATACCTCCTTAAGCAGTGCGCGGAGATGTTCTAATTTAAATGTTACAACATCAGGTTCAGCTTGTTGAGAAATTTTTCCTGAATCTGAAATTTCTCCCTCAGACAAAACCTCCCTCCTGGCCCCTTCAGATTGGTGTGAGGGTATGTCAGAACCGTTATCATCAGCGTCCTCTTGCTCTTCAGTGTTTAAAACAGAGCAATCGCGCTTTCTCTGATAAGTAGGCATTTTAGATAAAATGTTTGCAATAGAATTATCCATAACAGCCGTTAATTGTTGCATGGTAATAAGTATTGGCGCACTAGATGTACTAGGGGCCTCTTGTGTGGGCAAAAACATAATTTATGTAAGAACTTACCTGATAAATTCATTTCTTTCATATTAGCAAGAGTCCATGAGCTAGTGACGTATGGGATATACATTCCTACCAGGAGGGGCAAAGTTTCCCAAACCTTAAAATGCCTATAAATACACCCCTCACCACACCCACAAATCAGTTTAACGAATAGCCAAGAAGTGGGGTGATAAGAAAAAAGTGTGAAAGCATATAAAATAAGGAATTGGAATAATTGTGCTTTATACAAAAAAATCATAACCACCACAAAAAAAGGGCGGGCCTCATGGACTCTTGCTAATATGAAAGAAATGAATTTATCAGGTAAGTTCTTACATAAATTATGTTTTCTTTCATGTAATTAGCAAGAGTCCATGAGCTAGTGACGTATGGGATAATGACTACCCAAGATGTGGATCTTTCCACACAAGAGTCACTAGAGAGGGAGGGATAAAATAAAGACAGCCAATTCCTGCTGAAAATAATCCACACCCAGAATAAAATTTTAATGAAAAAACATAAGCAGAAGATTCAAACTGAAACCACTGCCTGAAGTACGTTTCTACCAAAAACTGCTTCAGAAGAAGAAAACACATCAAAATGGTAGAATTTAGTAAAAGTATGCAAAGAGGACCAGGTTGCTGTTTTGCAAATCTGATCAACCAAAGCTTCATTCTTAAACGCCCAGGAAGTAGAAACTAACCTAGTAGAATGAGCTGTAATCCTTTGAGGCGGAGTGTTACCCGAATCAACATAGGCATGATGAAATAAAGATTTCAACCAAGATGCCAAAGAAATGGCAGAAGCTTTCTGGTCTTTTCTAGAACCGGAAAAGATGACAAATAGACTAGAAGTCTTTCGGAAAGACTTAGTAGCTTCAACATAATAATACAAAGCTCTAACAGCATCCAAAAAATGCAATGATTTCTCCTTAGAATTCATAGGATTAGGACATAATGAAGGAACCACAATTTCTCTACTAATGTTGTTAGAATTCACAACCTTAGGTAAAAAATTCAAAAGAAGTTCGCAGCACCGCCTTATCCTGATGCAAAATCAGAAAAGGAGACTCACAAAAAAGAGTAGATAATTCAGAGATTCTTCTGGCAGAAGAGATGGCCAAAAGAAACAAAACTTTCCAAGAAAGTAATATAACGACCAAAGAATGCATGGGTTCAAAAGGAGAAGCTTGAAGAGCCCCCAGAACCAAATTCAAACTCCAAAGAGGAGAAATTGACTTAATGACAGGTTTTATACAAACCAAAGCTTGTACAAACCAATGAATATCAGGAAGATTAGCAATCCTTCTATGAAAAAGAACAGAAAGAGCAGAGATTTGTCTTTCAAGAAACTTGCGGACAAACCTTTATCTAAACCATCCTGAAGAAATATAAGTCTTCCAGACTCTATAATATATCTCTCTAGATACAGATTTACGAGCCTGTCATATAGTATCAATCACAGAGTCAGAGAAACCTCTTTGACCAAGAATCAAGCGTTCAAACTCCACACCTTAAAATTAAGGTTTTGAGATCCTGATGGAAAAAAGAACCTTGAGACAGAAAGACTGATCTTAACGGAAGAGTCCACAGCTGGCAAGAGGCCATCCGGACAAGATCCGCATACCAAAACCTGTGAGGCCATGCTGGAGCTACCAGCAGGACAAACGAGCATTCCTTTAGAATATTAAGAATACCCTTGGAAGAAGAACTAGAGGCGGAAAGATATAGGCAGGATGACACTTGTAAGGAAGAGATAATGCATCCACTGCCTCCGCCCGAGGATCCCTGGATCCGGACAGATACCAGGGAAGTTTCTTGTTTAGATGAGAAACCATCAGATCTATTTCTGAGAGTTCCCACATTTGAACAATCTGAGGAAATACCTCTGGGTGAAGACCATTCGCCCAGGTGCAACGTTTGGCGACTGAGATAATCCGCTTTCCAATTGTCCATACCTGGGATATGAACCGCAGAGATTAGACAGGAGCTGGATTCCGCCCAAACCAAAATTCGAGATACTTCTTTCATAGCCAGAGGACTGTGAGTCCCTCCTTGATGATTGATGTATGCCACAGTTGTGACATTGTCTTATCTGAAAACAAATGAACAACTCTCTCTTCAGAAGAGGCCAAGACTGAAGAGCTCTGAAATTGCACGGAGTTCCAAATATAGATCGGAAATCTCACCTCCTGAGATTCCCAAACCCCTTGTGCCGTCAGATACCCCCACACAGCTCCCCAACCTGTAAGACTTGCATCTGTTGAGATTATAGTCCAGGTCGGAAGAACAAAGAAGCCCCCTGAACTAAACGATGGTGATCTGCCCACCATGTCAGAGAGTGTCGTATAATCGGTTTAAAGATATTAATTGAGATATCTTTGAGTAATCCCTGCACCATTGGTTCAGCATACAGAGCTGAAGAGGTCGCATGTGAAAACGAGCAAAGGAGATCGCATTTGATGCGGCAGTCCTAAGACCTAAAATTTCCATGCATAAGGCTACCAAAGGGAATGATTGTGACTGAAGGTTTTGACAAGCTGATATCAATGTTAAACTTCTCTTGTCTGACAAGGACAGAGTCATAGACACTGAATCTATTCTAGAAACCTAAAAAGGTTACACTTGTCTGAGGAATCAATGAACTGATTGGTAAATTGATCCTCCAACCATGAACTTGAAGAAACAACACAAGTCGATTCGTATGAGATTCTTCGAAAATGAGAAGACTGAGCAAGTACCCAGATATTGTCCAATAAGGAAATACCAAAAAACCCTGTTCTCTGATTACAGAAAGAAGGGCACCGAGAACCTTTGAAAGAAATTCTTGGAACTGAGGCTAGGCCAAACGGTAGAGCCACAAAACTGGTAATGCTTGTCTAAAAAGAGAATCTCAGACACAAAAAGAATCTAGCACAAACTTACTTCACCACCTCCATCGGAGGCAAAGTTTGTAAAAACTGAATTGTGGGTGTGGTGAGGGGTGTATTTATAGGCATTTTAAGGTTTGGGAAACTTTGCCCCTCCTGGTAGGAATGTATATCCCATACGTCACTAGCTCATGGACTCTTGCTAATTACATGAAAGAAACTGGTGTAGACACAGAAGGGGATGATGCAGTACCATGCTTACTCCCCTCATTTGAGGAATCATCTTGGGCAATATTATTATCTGTGGCATCATTGTCCCTACTTTGTTTGGACACTATGTCACAATTATAACATATATTTAAATGGGGAGAAACCTTGGCTTTCATACATATAGAACATCGCTTATCTGATGGTTCAGACATGTTAAACAGGCTTAAACTTGTCAACAAAGCACAAAAAACGTTTTAAAATAAAACCGTTACTGTCACTTTAAATTTTAAACAGAACACACTTTATTACTGAATATGCGAAAAAGCATGAAGGAATTGTTCAAAATTCACCAAAATTTCACCACAGTGTCTTAAAGCCTTAAAAGTATTGCACACCAAATTTGACCCCTATACAGTCCCAGGTATCTGCTTTGCTGAGACCCAACCAAGCCCAGAGGGGAATACGATACCAAATGACGCCTTCTATAAGCTTTTTCAGTGGTTCTTAGCTCCTCACACATGCATCTGCATGCCTTGCTTTCCAAAAACAACTGCGCATTAGTGGCGCGAAAATGAGGCTCTGCCTATGACTAGAAAAGGCCCCCATCTGAAAAAGGTGTCCATACAGTGCCTGCCGTTTTTTAACAACAATCCCCAAGATAATAATAACTATTAAGAGTTATAATCTGCCAAATATGCTTAGCAAAGTAATCGTTTTAGCCCAGAAAAATGTCTACCAGTTTTTTAAGCCCTTATAAAGCCCTTTATTCTTTTACTTAATCTAAGAAAATGGCTTACCGGTCCCCATAGGGGAAATGACAGCCTTCCAGCATTACAAAGTCTTGTTAGAAATGTGGCCAGTCATACCTCAGGCAGAAAAGTCTGCCAACTGCTTCCCCCAACTGAAGTTACTTCATCTCAACAGTCCTGTGTGGAAACAGCAATCGATTTTAGTAACGTTTGCTAAAATCATCTTCCTCTTACAAACAGAAATCTTCATCTCTTTTCTGTTTCAGAGTAAATAGTACATACCAGCACTATTTTAAAATAACAAACACTTGATTGAAGGATAAAAACTACATTTAAACACCAAAAAACTCTTAGCCATCTCCGTGGAGATGTTGCCTGTGCAACGGCAAAGAGAATGACTGGGGTAGGCGGAGCCTAGGAGGGATCATGTGACCAGCTTTGCTGGGCTCTTTGCCATTTCCTGTTGGGGAAGAGAATATCCCACAAGTAAGGATGACGCCGTGGACCGGACACACCTATGTTGGAGAAATGAACAACTCTCTCTTCAGAAGAGGCCAAGACTGAAGAGCTCTGAAATTGCACGGAGTTCCAAAATATTGATCGGAAATCTCACCTCCTGAGATTCCCAAACCCCTTGTGCCGTCAGATACCCCCACACAGCTCCCCAACCTGTAAGACTTGCATCTGTTGAGATTATAGTCCAGGTCGGAAGAAGAAAGAAGCCCCCTGAACTAAACGATGGTGATCGGTCCACCATGTCAGAGAGTGTCGTATAATCGGTTTAAAGATATTAAGTGAGATATCTTTGAGTAATCCCTGCACCATTGGTTCAGCATACAGAGCTGAAGAGGTCGCATGTGAAAACGAGCAAAGGAGATCGCATCTGATGGGGCAGTCCTAAGACCTAAAATGTCCATGCATAAGGCTACCAAAGGGAATGATTGTGACTGAAGGTTTTGACAAGCTGAAATCAATGTTAAACTTCTCTTGTCTGACAAGGACAGAGTCATAGACACTGAATCTATTCTAGAAACCTAAAAAGGTTACCCTTGTCTGAGGAATCAATGAACTGATTGGTAAATTGATCCTCCAACCATGAACTTGAAGAAACAACACAAGTCGATTCATATGAGATTCTTCGAAAATGAGAAGACTGAGCAAGTACCCAGATATCGTCCAATAAGGAAATACCAAAACCCTGTTCTCTGATTACAGAAGGAAGGGCACCGAGAATCTTTGAAAAAAATTCTTGGAACTGAGGCTAGGCCAAACGGTAGAGCCACAAAACTGGTAATGCTTGTCTAAAAAGAGAATCTCAGACACTAAAAGTGATCTGGATGAATCGGAATATGCAGATACACATCCTGTAAATCTATTGTAGACATATAATGCCCTTGCTAAACAAAAGGCAGGACAGTCCTACAGAAACTGAATGTTGGTATCCTTACATAATGATTCAATATTGATAGATCCGGAACTGGTTTGAAGGAATTGACCTTCTTTGGTACAATGAAGAGATAAAATAAAACCCCAGCCCCTGTTCCAGAACTGGAACTGGCATAATTACTCCAGCCAACTCTAGATCTGAAACACATTTCAGAAATGCTGAGCCTTTGCTGTGTTAACTGGGACACGGGAAAGAAAAAAAAATCTCTTAGCAGGAGGCCTTAACTGAAGCCAATGCTGTACCTTTCTGAAACAATGTTCTAAAACCAGAAATTGAGAATGGAATTGATCAAAATTTCTTTGAAGAAAACGTAATCTGCCCCATACCAGCTGAGCTGGAATAAGGTCCGCACCTTCATGGGTACTTAGGAGCTGGCTATAGGTTTTCTATAAGGCTTGGATATATTCCAAACTGGAAATAGTTTCCAAACTGATACCGCTCCTGAGGATGAAGGATCAGGCTTTTGTTCCTTATTGTGAGGAAAGGAACGAAAAATGATTATTAGACCTAAATTTACCTTAGATTTTTTATCCTTTGGTAAAAAAGTTCCCTTCCTTCCAGAAACAGTTGAAATAATAATTTATTACCCTGGAAAGAAAAGGAAAGCAAAGTAGACTTAGAAGACATATCAGCATTCCAAGTTTAATCCATAAAGCTTTTCTAGCTAAAATAGCTAGAGACATATACCTGACATCAACTCTAATGATATCAAAAGATGGTATCACCAATAAAAATATTAGCATGTTATAGAATAATAATAATGCTATAAAATTATGATCTGTTACTTATTGCGCTAAAGCTTCTAACCAAAAAGTTGAAGCTGCAGCAACATCCGCTAAAAATATAGCAGGTCTAAGAAGATTACCTGAACATAAGTAAGCTTTCCTTAGAAAGGATTCAATTTTCTTATCTAAAGGATCCTTAAAATGAATTACTATCTACCGTAGGAATAGTAGCACATTTAGCAGGAGTAGAGACAGCCCCATAACCTTAGGGATTTTGTCCCAAAAAAACTCTAATCTGTCAGATGGCACAGGATATAATTGCTTAAACGTTTAGAAGGAGTAAAAGAATTACCCAAATTATTCCATTCCCTGGAAATTACTTCAGAAATAGCATCAGGGAGATTAAACACTTCTGGAATAACTACAGGAGATTTAAAAACCTTAATTAAACGTTTAGATTTAGTATCAAGAGGACCAGAATCCTCTATTTCTAATGCAATTAATACTTCTTTAAATAAAGAACGAATAAATTCCATCTTGAACAAATATAAAGATTTATCAGCATCAACCTCTGAGACAGAAACCTCTGAACCAGAAGAACCATTATCAGTATCAGAATGATGATGTTCATTTAAAAATTCATCTGAAAAAAGCGAAGTTTTAAAAGACTTTTATGTAAACTAGAAGGAGAAATAAAAGACATAGCCTTCTTAATGGATTTAAAAAATAAAATCTCTTATGTTTATCAGGAACACTCTGAAAATTAGATGTTGACGGAACAGCAACAGGTAATGTAACAGTACTAGGGTTGCACCGATACCATTTTTTTAAGACCGAGTACAAGTACCGATACTTTTTTTCAAGTACTCACCGATACCAAGTACCGATACTTTTCTATTGTCATGTGACAGTTTCCCAAGCACATTACAACAGAGTCAGACTAACTAATGTTTTAAGATAGCTTCTTTATAAGTATGAAGAACTGTAACTCAAAATACATTATGAAATATATAAAAAAGGCAGCTTTATTGGCCTGTTGTAACAACTCAAGTAAATTTCACAGAACATGTTAAATAAAACATAAAAATAAATATATAACAAGCCCCCACTGATTCTAATAAAATAAAACACAAATACTACCTTATTTACTGCACGTAATTAAACTTCGTATTCTAAAATATTTAAGCATTCAACAAGCGTACGATCACTGGAAAATAGGTTTGTTGTATGTGGTTGTGCAATAAAGCTACTTTTTTTTTTTAATGTGACTTTAGTGGGAAGCTACTGTAATGATAAGTCTCTATCTTATTTAGGGTTTCAAGGTGTCCAATATATAACTGTGAGGGGGGGGGGGGGGGTAGCTAGGGTTGCCACCTGTCCTTTAAAATATAGAACACAG